>NC_088306.1:20580583-20880583 GCF_032854445.1 Liolophura sinensis
TACCAAACTGAAATCCTATTAAAATATGATCACTGATAAAAAAAAATATGCACCGACCACAAAATATATATATATATATATTTTGTATGTACTTAACACAAAAAAAAAACAGGTTGATAGCATGAACTGAATTGAGGCTGTACGTTCAGGGACCCATTCACATATCAAAATGATACCACATAAACGTGTACATGTATGTCTGCTGTGCACAATGTTATATTCTTATACGGCATATTAAATAGGTCATCTATAGGCAAACAGTGCAAGGTATACAAGTCAGCCATTGGCAAATAC
Organism: Liolophura sinensis; assembly: GCF_032854445.1. Classification (NCBI taxonomy): domain Eukaryota; kingdom Metazoa; phylum Mollusca; class Polyplacophora; order Chitonida; family Chitonidae; genus Liolophura; species Liolophura sinensis. Next base: position 20,580,878 of record NC_088306.1, read on the forward strand.
ATGACACAGCCCTTTGAATACAGGAGTCGACACAGGAGGTATACAGATACACTGTATGTGTTCATCTCCGCATTAACTCAGCATGCTTCACTCAACCCTCAGGTTATCCCACCTTACACAAGTACATCAACATTTGTATACATATATACACATACCCATATGTAAATGCACATTTGCATAAAGCAGTTCTGAAAAAAGAAGTGCTATGCTTCTCTTCATTTCACTTGTTCAATTTTTTTTCTTCCGCAGATTACCCAATAATTTAGTATATTTAATTTTTTTAATACACAGCCATAAACACAAACTGTGCACAGTCTCAGTATAGACTTTTACATGATACAGTCTCCATATTTTCTGCTTCAGAGTGTATAAACAAAGAGTTTCCATGTATAGCTAGAGCTCACTAAAGTATGTATCCTATGTGTACACAGAACATGTATCTCACATACAGGTCATGCCTGGCTGGAGACAGCTGATGTGCCACAAATAGAGATGCATGAAGCATGAACGCTGACAAACTGGATGAGATGCTCACTAATCAAGATCCACACCTCTGGCAGGTCAACACCCTGTTTATATATGCTTGAGGAACATGTAATAAATTGGTATAAGTATAAATGAACAATATGATATTGTGTGTTGTCTATCTACTGATGGCTTGCCGAAAAGAGAGCTCAAGGATAAAACACATGTACAGGTAAACAGGTATAAGATAATGTGCAATAAGGAAATTTCCCTCAAAAGTATACCTACTACCTCAACTAATGCACTTCTCACAGCAGAAGATCCACATGGATGAAACTAGCCATAACTGTATATTCCCTCATTCTAAACCTGCGCATAATTCTCAGTTTTATGGGTGGAGAAAACCAGAGTGTCCAGAATTAACCAGAGTACCTAGGATTAACCACCCACCTCTGCCAATGTTACTCACAGACCTGGCTAACGTGTAACATACAGATAAAAATGTTGGTAGAAGACAAAACGTGGATGTCAGACTGCGCAAATACATGCTTACTATCACTAAGCCTACACAAAAATCAGAAACCAACTACTGTATTAAACAGAAAAGAAAAAAATTCTCACACCGTTTTCTAAATCACATCACATGACACAGATATACTACAGATGGAGTCAAATCCAGGTAAAACATTTCATAAGACACAATCTTAGTTTAGGTTTCCCAGATTTTCAGCTCACTTCTTGAAGTTCAGAGCTACATGTAATCTAAGGTCTAGTGCCAAAGTACAAAATACAGGTCGACTGACCTACATATAATTAATTAAACACTATTTTTTTTTTCTTCTTTTCAGGTTATATTTTTTCACTGCCCATCACTTATGAAGGCACCCAGATTCTTTTCTCTGGCAACAAAATACAACAAACAAAACATTTAAAAAGAAACTTTGGGTTGCATATACTATTTCCTGTCAACGTCTATAATGTTTACTCTTTCTTCAACAATATTTTTTAAAAAATAATTAATGGAGCTGTTAACAATATATTTCAGCATATAAATTATTATCTGTAAAACACACATGTAACATAAAGTAGTGGTATCATCAAAAGGACAAATGTCAAAAGCAATGTGCTGTAATCAAGCAGACAGAGTTTAACTCGTAAGAACTATAAATAACAGAGCAAAAAAAAATTGAAAATTGTTTGATAATATTGACAAAGCATTAACCGCCCCCCCCCCCCTCTTGAGCCTTAAAAATAACCTAAACCCACCAGAACACGGCAGTTTCAAACCTACTACAAAGACAATAAAACAGAATTCAGACCTGCCATATACACTTAGTAAACTTAACAATGTTGAACACCTGACCTGAAAACCTTCACAGTCCACATTAGACATCCACAAACCACCGTCACTACAGCACATACGACCTGTTTGGCTGTCTACGTATTTCATCTGCCCTAACTTCCTGTTTCCTGTTTGACCTGTTTCTATAGTACAAAGGGGGACTATCTGCATAAACAATGCCAGCAGTTACCTCCCTTAAAACCTCCAAACGTACATGTATCCCTTTAAAATACTTTCAGAGCAAGTTGAGAAAATCATACGTACGATTCTAAAACTCATAGCCCACAATATGCTGCAGTCATCAGAGACAGTATGCACATGTATGTTTTATGAAAACATAATCCACAACAATGTTTCACCATATTTTGGAAAATCTAGGGTACTTTTGTTGGTGCCAAATATGAAAAAGAACTTACATCTATATGTACATGCACCTATATTGAAGCTACACTGAGTAAAGCAAATGTCATGTACACCACCCAGCTGACAAACAAAAGTCTTAAACATCAAAATTATTCCCTTATCAGTGCTTTTTCACTGAAATTTTTTTCCCCCTGACTTGCGCACCAAAATAAAAAGTGAGAGGCCTGTGCCATCACTAGTGGCTGCAGACAGCACCATTGCTATCGTGTTTTCTCTGTGGCAGATAACCCAGAACAACACAAATGTATGCATCAATACATACCTTTTTATTTTTTGGACATTACACAACCGAAATATCACGGTACAAAATAAATAAAATTGCACACATTGAGATATTCAAAAGTGTTATCAGATTTTATCAATCAAGCACGAGTTATTTCTGTAGCCCAAGAACGCAGCTGTTTCCACTTACCATATGTAACCTAGGGTACGAGCCTATCTCAGGTGACAGATAAAACATTTTTTCACCTGTCTACATTGTATTATAACGGCACAAATTGCAGTTTTCATTCTTTGTACACAAGTACATTCAAAGTATAAATCTGCAGTATGTATGTGAAAGGTGGCTTTTTTTTACTGTAATGATCCTTGCACTTTATTACAATAGCTTCTTTCTTTATGAAATAACAGGAGTTTGCATGAGACAGAAACTGGATCCTAAGTGATATCTTTAACACTGCAGACTTCAAAGTTATCTGTAGCGTTAAAAGTACATATCTGAGAGTTACATTAAGACAACATTTTGCAAGGCAGTAGCAGAAGTAAGCATTCTTCACGATTGTGGGTGGTGGGTGGGTGGCCTTTGCTATAACCTACAGTGTCTGAAAACTGATCCATCACAGTGAGTGTCCCAGGCTATGGAAAATTCTGTCACTGTGTGCGAGTCCGGTATATCTGGTTGGAGACCAATTCAGCCTGCTGGGTACGTTCCAGTTATTGTCACATTAGAAACATGCAAAATACTGAATTCCCCAAACAGAAGGTTTAGTCACTGATATCAAAATTAAATGCATGTTTTATGATTTAGTATGCTAATTTGCCCACATGTGGTTTACTTGTCGCAAGTGACAGGTCAGTTTACTTTTTGCCTGTCACAGGCAAAAATCACCTGTCAGGTAGACAAGTGTGAATTAAGAGTGACACAACATCGTGTTTAAGGTTGCTCCACCAAAGAACACCTCCATGGCCTTATAACATTTCCTGATTAAAAGGGAATTTATAGAGTTACCAAGCAAATCCTCTTCCAAAATATTGTTTTACTTGTTTTCTTTTACAAAATGGCACTTAATAACTATGTTCCTTCATTGCCTACAACTGCCTCAAAGAATAAGATTTGAGGTTACAAAGAGATTGTCAGATGTCTCCACACCAGTATGATGTAGCTTGGTCTTTACGATTTCAACAACTTTCTCTCAATGATGCAGTTTAATATTTCACTTACACAACGGCGTCCAGCATTATGGAGGGAGAAAACCGGGCTCGGGGAAACCGAAGACCATCTGCAATTTGCTGGCAGACCTTCCCTCATATGACCAGAGAAGGGCCAGCATGAGCTGTACTCGAACTCAAAGTGATGACAGGGATTCCTGGGTCCATTGTGCTGCACTAGCACAATAACAACCAGGCCATAGAGTCAATGACACTGCAGGACTGTTTTTACAACTAACATGAAAACAGTTTAAACTTGCACCTCCTCTATTATTCTGACACCAGCAGTATGTTTGTACACATTTTTATACCGGTAAAAAAAAAAATTAACCAGCGCTATGCTCATAATATCAGCATCAATACCTTTGACTCACCATTCTTCTGATCGTTATACCCGCTAATAAACACAGGCTGACTCTTCATCAAAGCAGCCTGACTCAGTTATAAGACTGTGAAATGGCTGAATATTATACCTTTGAGACCAGGAAAATCCACACACAAAATTGGATTGGATTCGACTGTTTACATCATGCAATACAATTTAAAGCCTGATCTACAACAACATGACTGACTGCACCTGTGGGATGGGTAAGAGAGCGCAAGTAGACTGATACAGAAATTTTAGTAAACCAAAAGCCTTTCAGAAAGAAAATACAGCTTATTTAAGTCATTAAGCCGATGGCAGTTAAAAGTCACTTTGCTTTAAAGCCCTGGCATTTTTGAGGACTTGATCAAAACAACAACAATAGCTGATCAACGGGTTCATCCAAAATGTTGTAAGGCTATACCTTTGTTTTAGTACTCCTACCCCGTCACCTTTTTCAAAATACACGAAGCATAAATTTACTGTCAACTAATTTCTAGTTGCTAAGGGATGAGGAACCTAGGGATGTCACAATCACTTTCAAGGTAAACATTCTTCGCTCAACAGCCAATGGGTGTAGCCATTTTTGAGGACTTGATCAAAACAACAACAATAGCTGATCAACGGGTTCATCCAAAATGTTGTAAGGCTATACCGTTGTTTTAGTACTCCTACCCCGTCACCTTTTTCAAAATACACGAAGCATAAATTTACTGTCAACTAATTTCTAGTTGCTAAGGGATGAGGAACCTAGGGATGTCACAATCACTTTCAAGGTAAACATTCTTCGCTCAACAGCCAATGGGTGTAGCCATGTTTCATTGGTTGACGCAGCTTGTAAAGGTATTGCTGCTGATATTACGAGGGTAATTGGCCCAAACTTCAAGAACAGTGACGGAGTACAGAGGTACCCAAACATCCTTCGGAAGTGTACTCTGGGACAGTATATGTTACGAATACTTCTACCAATCAGCTAGTAATGCATTTTCGTGAAAAATTAATTTCACAACAACTATCCCATGATACTCAAACATTGCGAAAGCAACAAACATGATGCATGTACTCCTTAAATAACTACCAATCTTATCCCTTGTGTGTTTAGTTCTACACCTTACCTTACTGACTAGTTAAGCTAGGAAAAATTGAGAGAAGTGGCAATAATAGGACTTTACCTTTGACAATAATTCACTTTTTCTTCCAGCCCAGCATACTTTCATCTACAGTAACTTTGCTAACCTCTCTCTTTTAGTTTGCAAGTATTAACTTTGACATATTAACAGGTATGCCAAAATTAAGATCTGCAAAAGCCCTGGAACTCGTAAAGGAATTTCATGAGTCACTTTAGTGGAATTGGCAAGTACTTGTTCAAGAACTTAAGCAAGGTAAACTGTGTTGCTATAATCTTTTATGTTATTTTGGTACAACTACAACACTGCACATACATGTACATTTTGTGTGTTAAACTGATATAACAGTTTCCATCATTTTAAACGGCAAAAAATGATTTGACTACAAGGTTACTGCTGCACCTTTCTCAATAGTCACAGCACCATTGCATACTACATGTGTACATGAGTAGGGTTTCATAAAAGCTTGAAATTTCAATTTTTGGGGGTGGTCCAGATGAACAAAAACAATTACACATTGCAAATTATCTCATAATCTTTGTTGTAAAGAACCAGAAATTGAAGCATGTGTGAAACACTTTGGTTTTATTTCCTGATGTGCAGATTATGATGTGTAATAACATATAACAGTACAAAATTTTATTTCAACTTTCACTTTGTGGGATAAAAATTGCTTCAAAATATAGTTTTCTTAAGGCCCTAGCAGACAGTCCAGAAATTAAGTAGTTCGCAGTAGTGATGTCAATGATGATTACTGTTTTAAAAGAATTCTGAGGGGGGGGTGACAGACTGAATGGGTCCGGCCAAATGGGGACAAGGGTGTGGGGACAGAACAAATGGGTGCGGGTGTCAGGGCGGGGAGAAGGTGCTAAGCTTGCAAGAAAAATCCCTGCAGTATCAGTGTACATGTCACTTTGCCCACACTGTAGCAACACAGTTCACCAGCCTCAGGGCACTTCAGGGTGTTCAGCAAGTTTCAAGCAAAATCATTGATGGCATAATTTCTGAAAAAACCTGACCATTGACAGAAAACATTCATAATATGGAGGGGTTATTAACAGGTATATATATACCCCCAAAATGAAATTTTTTTAACAATAATTCCAGGGTATAATTTTCTTCATTTAGCATAGCAACGTGATCTTTGTTTCAAGTTTCTATACAGAGACAGAATTAAATAACTAACATGCCCTGATCTGGTAGACTAAATCAGGTTACAGGGCATATTTTGCCTCATTTCCAGTGAATTGTTTCCCACAAATATGTTAATCTGACAACTGTTTTCCCAAAATATACTTTTTTTCAGGGGCCAGTCGTTCAAAACTGTATTAAAAGCCAGGTTTAAATCTTAATTCCAATCTTGGCCTAATACAAAACTTATGTGACTTTATACCAGACTAATGTTAAAGAACAAGACAGTACCTAGCTAAAACATTTCAATCGAAAGCAGGATACTCAAGCTTTCTAAAAAGTATCATACTTTATTATTTTATTGAGATTTCACCAAATAACATGTAGAACGAAATGACAACACTGCACTAATGGCTGGTGTGAGTCAAGGCAACCATCTCGGGAATTTTATTCAATCGACACGCTGCTATCAGACTGAGCGGCGTAAGCTGTGACACAGACTTCACCCATTCACTCCATGAAGTGACATATGATAATTACAGGACTACTGCATACAACATCATTTTGAAATCATTTACAACGATTTGCTTATGTGTAGCCAAAGGGCAATTTCCAAAAGTGTTGCGGAGCATGTAAAATACATGTAGTTGATTTCAGGCCTAGAATTTCGACACAAAGCTGGGAATCTATTTGTGCAGACTCGCGCCACGCTTGTCCACATGGATTCGCTCAAAGGAAGTGTTTATTTCCTTCTACATGTCTTCAGCAAACAAGGCGAAATGTATATCCCCCCCAAATTATTCTGTAAGACAGTTGGAAAGTCGCAGGTCACGTGACCACCCTTTCGTGATGGAAACAAAATGGCCACCCAGAGTTAAACATTGGGGAAAAAGCCACTTTTTGCTCCTTCTCTAGTGACCAGTAAGGCCTAGTTGTACAAAATAACATCAAGAAAGCTCTGCAGAAATAATCAGACTATCTGGAAAGCTGCAAATTATACAAATCCAACATATACAAGATCACTGACAGCTTTTCAAAAATAGGCCTTTTCCTTTGGAATAAAGTTGGGAGAACTGTTTTCTTCACCCATGCCGTTTGTTACTAAGGAGATAACATGGTTTCTAGCTTCCGATCCGTCTTACAGAATAAGTTTGCGTTTGATGATTTGGGAGGTAAGGCTGTATTGGCAATCTGCCAGATATTTCAGAAACATCGCAAGAAAATCAGAAAAATCATACAAAGGCAAAACTGTCACAGACGTTGTGACATTCGGACAATAATAATTAAATCTTATGATACTGTTTTTTTCTCTGAATTTACTGCTACTGAAGAATTCTGCTCCTTCGACTTTCTCGAATACAAGGGATCATTTTTTTGTTTTATCAAATACTGTAAAATTATTGAAACGCTATGGTTAAGCAGAGGCGCTCTCTATGACATCCACATAACTAGGTGAGCGCTACTTTCATCTTAAAAGCCACCGCTACAAAACTGAAGCATAAAATCTGGTGACAGATGAATGCCTAAATTAGCCTCAGTGGTGCTTACATTTATTTCTATTTCTTTCAGAACTAAGCATGAATCTAGTTGTACAACAATCCTATCATAATTTTATAAACATTTAATAGGGGTCAAAATCAACCAGCACAACTCCTCAGGAGGCTACGACCTGAACCAGGAATACCCCGGCCGTGCATCTACAGCTAGGCTACTTACGCAGGGTCGCTGGAGTTCCTTGTAAATGATAAACATGTAGTAGGCCTATTGTACCAACCGTTCAAACACTGAAAGAAATATTCTTCCGGTATGTCCAATTCCCCCAAAAACTATATTTATCACTTGGGCCTTCATATCTCAAGTCCACAACTTTTATCTTCCCTAGGATAGAGCTTAGACTATTATACGGAAAATACCTTCGACATTAGAGGGCTAGAGTAAACATGAGGTCACTTTGTTCTTGACAATGGAGACATACTGAAGCTGTGTCATGTGGAAGTTTCATTAAACTTTTACAGGGTTGAAAAAAATATTAAAAAAATATTTAATGCCGGTTTAAGATACTCTGCTTGATAGTCTTTCAGTGGACATAAACATTAGTCAGGTGCTGTCATTCACTTCAATACCAGGCTTAAATTCTGAACAACTGGAAGCAGATCTGCACACCTCTCCTTTCTTGCTTGAACAGTGGGCGTAAAGTATAATATTTCATAAGGTTTATGCGTTTGATTCTGGTTAACTTCAATATGTATTCACAAATTTTCAATCAAGGTTAAAGGTATATGGTCTAGGTTAAGTACCAGTTAACTGTGCAGTACAGAGTACTTAAAATTTTTCTTCAAAATCAAACGGAAAATGTGCATAAATTGCCCTGAAAGTTGCTCTTTCATAAGTGAAAAGGTTGAGGATTTTGGGTATGGTAAATCTTCAACCTTTTCAACCTCTAAAGCACCTTCTTCAGTGAAATATATGCATACAATTATAATGAAAAATAGAATGGATCTGCGAACAGTAGATCCTATGCCGGGATACTGGATTGGATCGAGGACGTTTTCCACACCCAATAATACACGGCCAATATAACAGCAAGTTTATACTTCCACGTCTCAATCCACAACCTGCCATGCACAGACTGACTGCTCTACTGATAGCTCGGCGTTGTCAGAAAGCCAACACCTGGACCAGGGCACATGTTGATATCTGTCAATCACCCTGGCCTGGTTAGGTATAGCAAAAAGACAAAGTCTGCGCAAAACAAAGCTAACTTTTGGAAATACACACACAAAATACACTGGTTGAGCCAATCGCATCCGCAGTGCAAACCAGACAATTAGGAGAACATATACAGTTAAACCTGCTGTATGCAACCAGTGAAGGGACACATAAAAAGTGGACGCATATGACAGTTGGCCACATAAGGCAGGTTGCGAAGACCAAGCCAAATAACAACTGAATTAAGTTTCAGGAAATCTACACATGTAGGCCTACATATTTTTTTTTTTTTTTTTTTTTTGTTTGGTGTTTTACGGCGAAAAACGATCAGGGCTATTGATTTATTTATTTATTTATTTGATTGGTGTTTTACGCCGTACTCAAGAAAATTTCACTTATACGACGGCGGCCAGCATTATGGTGGGAGGAAACCGGGCAGAGCCCTGGGTAAACCCACGACCATCCGCAGGTTGCTGGCAGACCTTCCCACTTACGGCCGGAGAGGAAGCTAGCATGAGCTGGACTTGAACTCACAGCGACCGCATTGGTGAGAGGCTCCTGGGTCATTACGCTGCGCTAGCGCGCTAACCGACTGAGCCACGGAGGCCCCGGCCTACATAATAATCTTATACATATTTGTTACAGTACTAATCAGTTCTGCTACATAAATTTCATAGAAATATAACGACTGTAGTAAGATAATAACTCAATAATTTCAAGTTTTGTGGGGTAGACCTATGGACTTCAAGAATTTAACAGGTGATTACAGAATAAGTTTCAAGGGAGGGCACGCATGACAGGAGAACTTTCTTCACATCATTGTCAAGCATTAGAAATTCATGAGCTAGTTTGGCCTACATAGATATAAATGACTATTCTAACAAAGTTTTGGACTGTAAATGGCAAACTGCTGAGATGTTCAATCATATTTGCCATTAACGGTGAAACAACAACAACAACATGTACGAATGAAGGAAGATCAATTTCACTATGTGTCCGGTACAGGCAATATTTTGGCCACACGAAATGAAAACACACCACCATTTGCCTATAAAGATAATGGCCAAGCAACCCAGATAATTTCTCAAAGACCATTCATGGGAGGAACCACAGGAGGTCAGATTATATTTGATTATATCCGAGTTTGCCCGCTGTTTATGGCATTCATGGCGCCGACCTCAGCATGGAGCTAATCTACTCCCACAGTGCAGGGGTGTCCAGGCAATAACCAGTTAGGCCTGATTAAAGAACAACAGACTTCACTGCTGTTGACCAATAATGTTCACACTTCACTTGTCATCACAAAGTGGCAGGTTGTAACTTTTAAATAACTACAAAAACTGTTGAAGTTGGGTGGTTGCCTTTTTGAAATTTTTGAATGTCCAATGCAGCAAACATCATTACTGTTGAAAGTCTCAGCCGCTCAGAGAGGCTGATATAGAATTTGGTGGCAAAATATATTGGCCACTGGACACATTGGACACGTGCCCGCATATTACAGGTCGTTTAACATGGAAAATTGTTTGGTCGCGGCAGAGAGTGGCCGCTTATGGCAGATGGACGCTGATCACAGGTGACCGTAGATACAGGTTTGATTGTATATGAGACATTCTCTTCCCAGCCATCCACACATTGTATTACACTATATAGCTTGTATATGTAAATGTGCCAAATGCGGTAAATCTGCCTTTGGACATTATTTGGAAACATGTATGTCCTGTGTTTATTGACACAGATCAACGATTTTCAGCACACATAGACTACATGTGTAGCACTCAGTGATTTTCAGCTTTACAGCTGTAATGGTTTTCTCTCACAAGACCTCCAAATATGGTGGAAATTACGCTTTTTGTGTTTTGCTCGTAATTTGCGGCCAAACTATACGTCGCCAGAAAGAAATAAGTCCAGATTCATGAACAGAACGTCAAACTGCATTGGGTAGCATGCTTACAATGTTCGTGCATTCATCCTAGTCGTAAATGCATTTACAATGCATCATATAACATGGGCACGCTTAAGTGCCAAATGTGGCAAATCGGCCTTTGGACAATTTTTCAAGCCACTTTAATTTTTGAAGCAACTGCAACTCCTGCATTCTGTAAAACACTTCAACAATTTTCCGCATGCATACAGTACACATACAGGCCTTTGCACTCAGTCATTTTCAGCTCCATGGCTACAGCGGTTTTGTGTCACATGACCTCCAAACATGGGGGAAAATTGCACTTTTTCGCACTTTCATGGCAATTGGCAACAAAACCGTGCATTGGAGAAAGGAAAAACCACCAGATTCGTCATCAGAACATCCAACTACACCTAGCAGCGTACTTGAAACTTTTAAATTCACAACATTTTCATCGCCTGACAAATTGGCTAAGCTGGGATCGACATGAACGACAGGCGTGAGCGGGAAGAGAAAAGACTGCCCCAGACACATCTGCGTCACACCACACAGCCTGGAAATGGTTAGCATTTAAATCCTTATGTAATTAGGCCAAGTCGGAGAAAATTTCACCAGCATCTCCCCTACCATCCACACTATTATATGTATCACTAAATCCCCAAGGCAGTCGTAATTCTCCCTTCAAATTTACATACACATTTTCTTCATGTTCATATCTTTTATATCAGAGCATAAGTTATTAGTAAAAAAAATCAAAACATAACCCGATACACGGCTTTCAAAGTTTCAATGCGACCTTACACCATTTGTCACTAAGGCAGTCGGCCGGTCTTTAGCATTCCCGCGAATAGATCCTCGAGCTTTATGATGCTATGCTACGCCAGTAAAAAACAGCCATTCCTTGGCAGACTTAGCCCGCTTTTTGTAAGAAATAACACAAAAACACGGCCTGTGTAACTGCAAATTTATACTTCCTTGCCTCAATCCACGACCTGCCATGCACAGACTGACTGTTCTACTGATAGCTTTTTATTGACTATAAACTCAGTCTAGTTCGTATCTAACTCCATGTTAAAGCAACAGGATTACCTATCCTATTATCTTTTTCTAAACAAAAAACCGTGTTGTCATTTAAACGCTTCTAGCGAGAAAACTATTGATCATAGCTCAAATCCATTCACATAGTACTGAAAGAGCATGTCTTGGGCTACAATTTGGTGCAAGTTGCACATTTCTAGTTCTCACAGTTCTCGAGTTATAGGTCATTGAAATTACGTAACTAATTTTAGGTTTTGACTATATCTCGAAAAGTTACAAAGATATGCAAAAATTAAAAGCTGATTCAGAATCAGTGGCTCAAAATACACCATAATGCGTTGAGAAAAAGTGAAATTTCAGAACCTTTTAAGAGGTCACAATTTCAACCAAAGGCAAGTTTCCAAAGTTTTAAAAGGAAGTCAACGATTTTTGCAAACTTTTTGTAACTACCTACGGTCTAGCGGCATATCAAATTTCTGAACAATAGGTTCAATGGTTCTCGATAGAAAATTTTTTAAAGGTTCCACACAAAATTCAATGTGGCTGCCGAACCACGTGACCTAGAAAAAAAATTGGAGAAACTGTATCTGACAGATGATTTGAGCAAAATATGGGACTTGTATGATGAACGGTGTTGGAGATCTCCTGCTCACAAAGCCGGTGAGAAAAAAAAAATAATAAGAAGAAAAAACAGAACGATTACAATAGAAGTTCCCTTCGGAGAGAACGGGATCCCTAATGATGCTAAAATGACTTATTTGAGTCACTGAAGATGCAGGCTTCATAAAACTGAGTAAACTATTTCTCTACACCCCACAGTGTTTCAAATATTGATAGAATCAGCAGCTGAGAAGTTTGACAATTTGGGTATACCCTCGGCCTCAGTCAGTAACCACTGCACCCTTGCCAAGTACCTGAGTCAGTAATACATTTAGCCAGATTCTGTGGATGTGTCTTGATTCCACTGTTTGTCCCAGAATTAATTTTATCAAAAGATGACAAGAGACCCTTCCAAGCCTGCAAATACATGTACATGTAAGCTACTTTGTCCGGTATATCACATCCAGTCAGGTACAAACCTTGGTCAATGCTGCCAGACAACCTTTACATGTCAATACATAACATAGGGAATCTTCAAAAACATACAATGGTTTTAACAGAATTTTAAATTTGTCAGCCATGCCTGAAAAGTTTTTTATATTAGGGCTAAACCTATGGCATCACCTGATAAATCTCTGCATATAAAGCAGCAGCAAAGGGCTGGATGGAATTGACATTACTGGTCAGGCTTTTCACCTTGTTTATCACCTTTAGCACGAGTAAATGACGAGTAAATGTCCTTTAACATTAGTCTGGTATCTTACCTGTATGTTCCAAAACAAACTTCAAAACAACTTTCTACGATGAATATAACTCTTGAGTCAGGCAAAACGTGAAACTTAGTCATGGGCGAAATTTTGATCACCTAGCATCATATTTATGACCACTTAATCAGTGCTCTTCAATTGCTTAAGTCTTGGGAATAAAACAGGCTTACAGTGTCAGCTGAAATGAGAATGGCATTGTTGTTGGGTATGGTGTTCTTAACTGCAGGGTGCATTTTTAAGAATTTGAACAGCTGTCACAGCTTGTGACCACACATTGGTCATTTATTTTTTTATTATCTGATTGGTGACAGTGTTTCAAGAAACTTTAAAATGTGTAACAATAATGGGTGGACGACATCCCCTCACCCTCCTTTCAGTACTTGACAAACTTCCGGACATAAAACCCAAAGCAGCATTAGCTAAAATGTAGGAAACTTCTGGTATGTTAGCAATTGCCAGATGACAGGCTTAGACTAGGTTCTGACCCCCTGAGCAGTGGGGTCAAGAGGGCATGAAATGTACAACTCACCTACTACTACTGGCACAGGATCCCGTCCTGGTGCGGGTGCTCCGCCGCAAGCCCTTTAGCTCCGACGGATCAGAAGTCTTTGGCGGCTTCGCTTTCAAGCTTCCCTTACTGACAGATTTCTTGGTACGCGATGCCTTTCCGAGGTTGAGTTTCAGTTTCTTGACAGGGACAGTGGGGTTAAGGTTATTGGACGTGGTATCCGTTTCTTTTCCCTGTACTTGGATTTCTGGCTGGTGATTCACCTCTGGTTTTCCTACAATGTTTATGTCTTTATTCCCCTGCTCCTGTACGGAGTTGTGAACTCGCTTGAGATTGTGCTGGCTGGCCTTGCCCTTCACTGAGGACTTGTCTTTGTAGTATGGCAAGCCAGCTACGATGTGAGCATTTGAATTTGACCTTAGATTACAACTGGCAGAATACAACGATGGAAAACCGTCTAACGGAATTTCCTCCGTAGGCGTGCAGCTGGCAGAGGTTGTGCTGTCTGACCTAATACTAGTCTTGTCCGACGACACAGACCCTTTGCTGCGTTTGACTTTCGTGCAACCACTGGGCTCACTTTTCACTACGTCAATGCAGGAGGCACTTTGTTGAGCTTTGCGTTTATTCTTCCCTAGTTTACTCCCCTCAACTACTTTATCGTTGACTATATTATTGGAAGTGCTAAACTCAGCAGCGGTCTTTTTGTCCTTCCTGTTCTTCAACTTCCGTTTGAGTTTCGCCAGTTGTTTCCCTCGCTTGGATAATTTTTGTGAGTCTGGGGAATTGCTGGGCAGAGACTTGGACGGAGCAGATGAAGATAACTGTGGAACACTCACAGAACTGAGAAAAGAAGAAAGCAAAAAGGCACATGACACACAATAACTCAAATGGACAAAGATCTCAATAATGCTGCTGGACCAAGGTATGAAACATTTAATACACCCCTAAAGAAAAAAGATCAACTCAAGTTAAGATGCTATCACAAATATGTTGGGGAATATCGACAAAAAAATGAAATCTTTTCTCCAAGACAGATAATTTGCTTCCAACCATTAAAAATATTTAATTCTTGTAATGGCAAACTGGAGGACATGCTACACAAAAGGTCCCAATGAAATTAGAATGTATCATTTTCTGCTGTGACGTTGCACTGCATGTATACATCATATAGGTTTTATGAGCATACATACACCGATAATTGTGACATAATAATGGAAAGAACAAATGAGTTTCTAGCTTTGGATCATCTTGTTACAGGCAGGCAGGAAGGAGTTTAAGAGTTCCCCATTACAGTCCAAGTGGCAAACAGTAAGATGTGAACTGCAGTATCACTTGTACAAGGAAGCTTTCAAAGTAAAACTTAAGAGAATGATGCAGAACATAGAACATATTAACACATACTGAACATCCTGTCCATGATAAGAATTTATTTAATTATTTGATTGGTGTTTTATGGCGTACTCAATATTTCACTTATGCAATGGCAGCCGGCATCATGATGCCAGAAAATTTAGGTGAAACTAAGAACAATCCACAGGTTTGCTGGAAAACCTTACCACTAGAGAGGAAGCCAGCATATGTAAATAAATACATGGGCTTCAATTCAGAGCGTCCTTGATTAGAGATCTGAAATAACAATGTATTATCAGGTCTACCTGAATAGCTTAGTGGTGGACTCTGCACTGGTACAGAGCTCTTGACATGAAGTTTGGCGGTGAGCACGTCTGCTGGACCCCCCCAAGGTGATGTTCAGGTTGGTCGGCCATAGGCGACGTCCATGTGCTGGCTCATACCAGACACTACCAGTCCTGCAATTACAGAAAGTTTACATACAAAGTTAGTACATTTCAAAAATATTTGTCTTTCAGTCAAGGTATGAAACATGACACTATAGCTTGACAGCCCCAAAAACGATCAGGGCTATTGAAAAACACTGTAAAAATACATTTTGGTAGACCTAATGTTGCGCCTTTCTGCATGATGTTAGACAGTATTGCACTTATTCACACATGCTTTTTCATGATATTCAGCAAATCATTCAAGAATATTTTACCTCTATTTCACTTAGTTACCCTAGCTGTTTATCACCACCTCCAATTTTTTTATGATATCAAATAACAGGAAATAATCACAGTTGTAACCAGGACAGATTCCATACAAGACATTTCTGACTGAAGTCAAAATTTGAAACACTATCTTAAAGCTTATTTTTCGGTGTTATACAGTAAATTTTATCTCACCTGTGTTATTCCAACTGTATCCAAACTTCAACTTCAGTACCAAAAACTGAATGTTTTGGAAAGATTTTAAATTTTTGACTCAAGTCTGAAATTGCTTTGTGGAATCAGCTCCTGGTTTAAAATTACAGTTACTTCCCTTTGCAAAAACAAATGGCAAATGACAGGTTCCTTGCTGCTGTACATTATTGCTGAATCCTTACAAAAAAGTTTTAAAGCCAGCAACTGCATGCTTGTGATTTCTAACGCCTGCACTTATGGATGCAATTGTAAAAAGAAACTGTAATAAACTTCCCTATTCCTTTTTCGCACTGAGTAGAAAACATATTAGAGTATAAAATCTTTCAATGAAGCATTGGCTTGATTTCAATTTTGACTTCAATTTCACATACTTACTTACATGTACTTGGGTCAGAATTCAACACAATAAATACTCATATCTTCCTGAAAACTTTTTCAGCATTTTTTTAGCATTCCTAGCATAAAAAAAAAAACATAATAATAAAAAGGCAGGGGTTTCCTTTGTATTTCTAAAAAACCTTAAAATCCCATCTCAACCCTAGAATTCAAGAAATGAACTCTTTATTGTACTATTTCATGAAAATGAACGGTACACCGAAACAGGCTGCAAAGGCAGCTTTATTATAATTTTCCCAGTACATTAAGCAATTCAACTATTTTTACATCCATGGCAAATCGGTCAATGTATCACGTCAAAATACATGTATTTTACATGTAGCTGAGCACATCAGTGCATGTATCGCGTGTCCACTGAAAAGTAACATGTGATGGTGGGTAACTCACACTATGGCTAACTTCCAGCAGGTTCAGGCAGTAACACATACTAAAACATGTATGTGTACCGGCTTGTGTGGCACTTACTCCCTGTCAAGTCTTCTTATGCAACTCCAAATATCCTTGCATAACCTATGTTTCCCATATTACTACAGGCCAGGGCATGTTGAGGTCTCCTAACTGGTGGTTGTATTATATCCTTAAACAATGTTGTCAGATTTAAGGGCATGGCTAGAGACTTTGTCAACTGTTAACACTAAAACCCTTAAATGTCCCCACATTCAGCAGTAATCCATACCCTGTGGTGTTGTGTGCTTCTGATCAGTGTACGCACCAACATTTCTAGATTCAACTAGAACCTTAACAGCTGGTGGCAAATTAAATCTTTTCAATCTCTGTCAATCACTGATTAGTGATTTATATCTTTTCTTATCAGACAAATCAGCTGTTAGTATGTCTCATAACATATCATTTAAATTTCAATTTTTACAATATCATGACGTTGCTATTTAGTGTTGTAATGGTTGCTCCATACTCTTTCCTTCCTTCCTTGATTTAACAGATTTGCGACAGGTGCATTAAATGCAATTTCACTATGTTTAAACCAGGGATTGCAAGTATATACTTAAGTATAAATTATATCACACACCAGTCAATGCCTACACATTTTGCCCTACAAAATGATGTAAACAAAGCAAATTTAACAATCAATAAGACTTAACCATAAAACATTGAAATTAAACCATTAAAATTTAAATTGTTTTCCTGAAAAACTTATGCCAGGTATTCAAATGTGATTGTTTCAGTGTTCTTTGCTATATAAAACCTCAGAAATCTATAAAAATCAGCACATTGCCCATTTAGCCAGATGTTAGTTTTCACCTCCTGCTCCTTGTAAATAACTTGGATGCTCAAAGGTATGAACTAACACACTCTGTTTAATGCATCAAGGACTAAACAAAGAAAAAATGAGAAGATGGGTAGCACTGTCTATCTTAAGTAGCTTGCAGATATTTTATATGTTCTGACATTATCTGCACTATACAAATAAACTGTCAATCTGGTTTGGCCTTAGGTTTCCTGGGTTTTTAAACTAAGTGTGTACATTATATAGTACTATTACACCTCATAGGGTAATTCTCGGTTTCCATTGGTCGAGAGACGGTCACAAGATATTCCGCAAAACATGACGTACATTGATCATGCGCGCCAAGGAATGCAACGTCACGCTCACATATATAATCCCACTTTCACGAGGCAATACCCAACAATCAATGATTTTATTCCACAGAAGTTATCTCCTTTTTGAGAGCTCACTGGCGTCTGCTTAAACAACCAGATGATTGCTATAGCTCCCTTATCGAAGTCCAAATTTGGCAATTTAAAGTACAACTCGGAAAGATATTGGTTTTTTCGGTATAATAAAACATATGGTGCATACTGTGGGATGGGACATGAAGAAATGTCAACTCTCGTCAGGTTATATTACTTCTCACTTCTCTAGAGATGACAATTCCTGATGTCCCACCCCACAGCATGCACTATCTGTATAGTGTGTCCACACAGGCTTTGTATGCATTAAAGTTGACAGGCCAACTCCTGCAGCACATAGATCTTTACACTTCATCAATACACACCACTAAGGCTGACACTACAAAACTGAACACAGACAAACTGACACTTCCTAATTCATACACCAAAGCTGTCATTTTAACATGAAACTTACACAATAAATGCAGTTATTTCAGAATGTCGGCCATATTGAATATATGTTCACAGCAAACGAACAGGAAGAACTCGAGTGAAAACATGTCTCATCAGCAGACAATTCAGTAAATTAAATCACATGCAAGGTAATGCATATTTACACAAGTGAAATGATTTATACTGTGCTTATGGTCTTTTGCCACGACTGAAATTGTTGAACGAACACAAAGCAAAAACAGCTGCACGAATCCGCTAACGCAACACTCCGAGTACGAGATCAATTTTGCAGATATACATCCCTAGGCTGGGCTTGTTCCGATTCATCATTTTATGTAAGCTTGTGGGAATTCTGTGGTGCATAGGAGCAAATGAGACAAAACAGGACACACAAACAGGCTATTCTGACAATGACCCATATATGTCAGTGTTCTCTGGCATGCTAAGCCTAATTTTTCCGCATCTGTGTTTATGGCTATGCAGACCTATTTTATGCGTGGTAGGCTGTGGGTTGGTTTGTCTGCTTTACTGCCATTTGCAGCGTCCGAGTCATGCACATCCAAGACAAAATATTCGCTCACTGTCCCGTGTTTCGCACTTTTAACGTGTTCTGTTAGCTCACCAATCCTTACCATGCCAATCTGTTTCAAATGAAACCACCTCCCCTTACTGTGAACGCGATATTTCTGTCATCTTTTCTTCTGTTCCTGACCTTGTATTTACGTGTGTCACTATGAGTATATTCATCCGCCAGACACTTATAGTTCGGTTGTGGCAGGGATTACCCCCCTTTCCCCCTGCCCAACCCTCCCAGCCACTGCACTCAAACGCATTGGCCGAATTATATATTAAGCACAGCGAAAGTATTGAATGTTAAGTGCCCCGATATTCAACCACTTTGTCAATCATTTCATAATTTATCATAAATGTATCGACCGGCAGCTGATTTTTTGTAATTTTTTTATATATATACGACTAAAGGTTAGCCGTATGCTATGGAAACACGAGTCCTTTATAGGCTTATTATTATTTAAAATAGCGAAGTGAAATAAAATCATTTGAAGAAATACAGACGATGATTTATATTATATAACTAATAACCCTTCATTTTTTTCCATTTTACTTTTAGACTGGTCTAGGCATATAAATGGGCCTAATATTTTCATATGTCTATCTAACTTTTTCAAGTTCGACTTGTAATTTAGGCCACTTTGTCACAAAGCCGTGTAAAGAAAAAAATCCAACCTGATCTACTTTGTAAAGGTGTGAAAAAAGTGTGTTGTTAAAATGTCCCCAAGCGAAGACCTATACATTTGAGCCTAGTCATACATGAACGTACGTGAGTTTGCTCATGCGTAGTTACATGCCAGTCTGACAAAAAATTACGTTGATGACTTGAGTAGGCCTATCACATCAGTCCATTCTTGAATAAAATTGGCCTATACAAACTGCCATCGTGCTCACATCACCTTCTTAGATGCAGTTTACCGGTAACATTTATATGCATGGCCTGTACACGCACATGTAGGCGCTATATATAGGCTAAGTATTGTTTCACTCCACACCCAAAATGCTGATCATTCAAAGTTATGGCTAGGAAACCAGTAGGCCACGCACCACATTGCATAAGTGAATAATTCTTGAGTGTGGTGTTATAACCATCAAACAATAAATATCAAAAAAAAAAAAAAAAAAAAAAAATCCGAGAGATTGAGACACTCTTCCTGCGACTTCTCTTCGCTCAACGTATGTAGTGTTACATGATGCTCTAAGATTGTGACTTCAGTGTAAATCATACGAGTGTTGATCGGTAGTTATATGGAATATATATATATATGATATAAAATATTAAAGCATGTATATATTATCTGTGTAATTGACCAGCTAAATGCTCAAGATGTATATACAAGGGCATTTGTTTTGTACTTTAGATCTATCATATTTTAGAGACATCTCTTAAAATAAGAACCATGTATTAAACACGAAGCCTATGCCTATTATACATGGATAGACTATTCTATACGAATTAAGATTCTTGTGGTTTATTAAAAAAATTTTAGATTTTTTAAACATTTTCCGTAGTGGAATACTGTCAACTTGTGATACAACATGACTTATCATTCGGTTTACGTGACCGATATGTTGCGTGTAAGGAAAACAGGAAAGCCTTGAGAGAACCATGAATGCCATATTTAAAAGTTTACCCAAAAGATCTATCAGGGGAAACAAAAGATGCATTGGGGAAATCATTTGGATGATATTCTCTGTTGAAATGAGAGGTGTAATTGCGCAAAAAGACAGAGGCAACGCAGGACTGCGGGAGCTTCATTAATGCTTTGAGGAAACCATGTAGTATATGTATGCCTGTTAGAGATGTTTAGTAAATATTACTGGATTTAACTGTATATATACAAGACGTTTCGCTGATTGGAGAGTCATTTGACATAATGTCTATACAGATAAATGCTCACCAAGAATCAAGGATAACTTAAGATAACAATATAGACAATGTTTAGATGAGGTGTTCTCAAAGAATCCAAACATATTGTGGAGAAACCATACGGACAGTGTCTCCAGGTGAGACGTCCCCAAATAATCCAAAAACGTGGTGAAATCATATATTCGGACAATGGCTAGATGTTGCTAAAGAATTCAAACACAGGGTGGGCGAAACCGTACAAACAATATCTAGATGAGATGTTCCATAAGAATATAAGCAAATTGTGGGGAAACCATGCGGAAAATGTCTAGATAAGCAGTTCCCAAAGAATCCAAATATAAGGTGAGAAATCGTAGAGGCAATGTTTAGATGAGATGTTCCATAAGAATACACGGGTAGTGTCAAGATGAAACCCAAACATAACAGGGACAACAAACCACACGTAAATTGTCTGGATGAGATGTTCCCAAAGGATCCAAACTTACTATGGAGAAACCATACGGACATTGTCCAGATGAGATGTTCTCAAATGATTCAAACACAAGGCCGCAAACCGTAGAGATAATGTTCAGATGAGATGGCTCATAAGAATACAGTGTCAAGATGAAATCCAAACACAAGGTGGACAGCAAACCATACTGACAATGTCTCGATGAGATGTTCACAAATAATCCAAACATATTATGGCGAAACCGTAGAGACAATATTTAGATGAGACGTTCCAAATAACACATTGTAGGGAAACCATATGAACAATGTCTAGATGAGATTTTCACAAATAATCCAAACAGACAACTAGATGAGATATTCCCAAAGAATTTAAACATAACGGGGGAAACCGTAGAAACAATGTCTAGATTAGATGTTTCATACGAATACAAGCAAATTGTAGGGGAACCATTTGGGCACACATCTAGATAAGATGTTCCCAGAGAATCCAAACATATCGTGGGGACACCATATGGACAATGCCTAGATGAGATGTTCGTAAAGAATCCAAACACACTCTGAGGAAATCATACAGACAATGTCTAGATGTAAAAGGTCTTCCCAAAGAATCCAAACATGTTGTAGGGAAAACCATACCGGCAATACCTAGATAAGATCTCCCCAAAGAATTCGAACATATTGTTCGGAAGCCATACGGACAATGTCTAGATGAGATTTTCCCATGAGAATCCAAACACATCATGGCGCAACCATAAGGACAATGTATCTAGGTGAGATGTTCCCAAAGAATGCTAACACAAAGTGAGAAGCCATAGAGACAATGTTTAGATGACATGATTCACGAACAGTGTCAAGATGACATGCCTACATAAGATGTTTCCAAAGAATCCAAACTCATTGTGGGGAAACAGTAAGAACAATGTACAGATGTGATGTCTCCATAGGCAAACCCAACCAGGTGCAGAAACGACATAGATAATGTATAGAGGCCTATTGATGATGTGTTGGTGCAAGGCTCAAGCGAACCCCCTTGCATATATGGAAAGCTGCTATAAAAAAGTTAAACGCTTCATCAATCCATTTTAGCCAACTCCATATGTCCCTCTTAATTGGCTTCACATGTTCCTTTTAGTTAGTTTCATGTCCCCTTTAGTCAGCTTCATATGTCCCCTTTAGGCAGCTTAATATGTCCCCTTTAGGCAGCTTCATATGTCCCCTTTAGGCAGCTTCATATATCCCTTTTAGCTTCATATGTCCCCTTTAGTCAGCTTCATACGCCCCCTTTAGTCAGCTTCATATGCCCCCTTTAGGCAGCTTAATGTGTCCCATTTAGGCAGCTTCATATGCCCCCTTTAGTCCTTATGTGATGTATCGTGTTGAATAAAATCGCATCTTTGATATCTGACCAGTTGCAATCACAAATGAGATACATATTTTTGATTGCCGCGTAACGACAAGCTATACGCCATGTAAGTAAGCTTGGTACTGTGAAACATTCCGGCATTATCGAAAACTGTTGACCTTCTATTTATGTGCTGTGGACATATGTGCACGGAAAGGTCTTCCTGCAACATGCTGATGGTCGTGGGTTTCCGCCGGGCTCTGTTCAGTTTCCTCCCACCTGTCCGCCATTGTAAAACTGAAATATTCTTGAGTACGGCGTAAAATCAAACATCAATTAAATCAAAATCAGTCTTTTATATGCTTAATGCTTATTTTATTTAGAGTACCTGAACTTTATTTGTCCTCCAAAAAAAGTCAAAACTGGGAAAAGTGTTCCTACTGTAACAAAATATAGAATGGCGCCTTGCCGCTTTGCCCTGTTCTTGCTGTACAAAACAAATCTGGACTAACTAAACTAAAATCATACAGTATTTGTGATTATTGTAAGCAAGATAAAGAAAGTCGGACACGTATTTCAACAGTGTTCAACTGCTCATCTGTTTTTGGAAGCGATATGAAAACTCGATCAAGATTAGAGGTGATTTGCCAGAAAAAATAACAAAAGAAAAAACAATAATATATAATATGATAATAAAGGGATACCTATTCTAAACTGTTTAGCCAAATTTGCAAAAAAGTACATCATGAATAGGAAGACACGATACGAAAACATACATTTCACCCACTTCATAAAAATTTATCTGGATATTACAATAAAACAGCGAAGTATATTTCAATAACCAGGGGAAGAGAATCCTTGTCTAAATAATGGGCAATTTTCCGACGTTATTTCGAAAATGTGTATTGATACACACTGGATTATAAATCAACAAACTTAGTTCTGATTGATTGTTGGGATTAAAAAACAAAACAAAACCCCCAAAAATGTAACTGTCGTGGAAATGATGTAGATCTCATTGGAGATCAGACTTTAGCGGTTTAAAAAGTATTACATTCTTTATAAAAGTTTCAGAACAAGCGTCATAAAACCTCTTTCGAATTTTGAGCAAACAGTTTCAGGCCACTGCTGCTTTTCCGTCTTCTGGCTCATTTCTCTTCATTGGAGGGGGATGCCTCATGAACAATTAGAGGAAACCATGAGGTGTCTAACAAGGCATTTCTCATGGGAGGACTCCTTCTCTAGGTCAATTAGAGGAAACCATGAGGTGTCTATTAAGACATTTCTCATGGGAGGAGGAACCCTCATGAACAATTAGAGGAAACCATGAGGTGTCTAACAAGGCATTTCTCATGGGAGGACTCCTCCTCTAGGTCAATTAGAGGAAACCATGAGGTATCTATTAAGGCATTTCTCATGGGAGGAGGAGGAACCCTCATGAACAATTAGAGGAAACCATGAGGCATCTAACAAGGCATTTCTCATGGGAGGACTCCTCCTCTAGGTCAATTAGAGGAAACCATGAGAAGTCTATTCAGGCATTTCTCATGGGAGGAGGAACCCTCATGAACAATTAGAGGAAACCATGAGGTGTCTAACAAGGCTCATGGGAGGACTCCTCCTCTAGGTCAATTAGAGGAAACCATGAGGTCTTTAAGAAGACATTTCTCATGGGAGGACTATTGTGATGCTGGTCACAATTTGTAATCAGGAACACTCAAGGCAGGATTTACTTATGTACTGAAGACTTTATGAACGATAGGAAAACATGCACATATAAATTAGACAGTTTCACACTAGCTGGTGTAACTTCAGCTATGGCACAATTGTATCGCAGAGTCGGTGGTTCCAGGACTCTGGGTTTACTTGACAAGTGACAATACATTTTTATACAAAAACATACAGCATAGTAACAAACAAGTTTTAACAAGGTTTACAGACATACAATTCTAACAATAACGTACATGACTGGTCCTGATATGCAGCGTTGCGGTGGACTAAAACAGTAGGTGGTCACCAAGCCTACAGTTCCACTGCAAGACCAGATTAAAACAGATTATGTGTAAGGCCTGCTAACATTCACAATACAACAGGACTCCTCCTCTAGGTCAATTAGAGGAAACCATGAGGTGTCTATTGAGGCATTTCTCATGGGAGGACTCCTCCTCTAGGTCAATTAGAGGAAAACATGAGGTGTCTATTAAGGCATTTCTCATGGGAGGACTCCTCCTCTAGGTCAATTAGAGGAAACCATGAGGTGTCTATTAAGGCATTTCTCATGGGAGGAGGAACCCTCATGAACAATTAGAGGAAACCATGATGTGGACTCCTCCTCTAGGTCAATTAGAGGAAACCATGAGGTGTCTATTAAGGCATTTCTCATGGGAGGACTCCTCCTCTAGGTCAATTAGAGGAAAACATGAGGTGTCCATTAAGGCATTTCTCATGGGAGGAGTCCTCCTCTAGGTCAATTAGAGGAAACCATGAGGTGTCTATTAAGGCATTTCTCATGGGAGGAGGACCCTCATGAACAATTAGAGGAAACCATGAGGTGTTTATTCAGACATTTCTAATGTGAAGACTCCTCTTGGGCCATTATTCCATTAGGAAACCATGCAACCCATGTTTAAGCATCTCTTATAAGTGTCGGCCAGAGACAGGAGACATTGAGTAAGGAAATAATCTACGAGGCGATCATAGTTCTTTGAGGTATGACTCACTGGAGTCAAACATTGTGTATATGTGGTCTAAGAACCTGACTTAGGGAATTGGAAACCATGCCATGTCTCTTTAGACTTCAAACATGGAAAGCCTGATGACCTCTCTAATTGGACAATTAGTGTCTGTAGTGAAACCAGGGTGTGATTGTTCCGATACATATAGAGAAAGTCAAACAAAATGCAAAAATTTGAGTACATGTACTTCTCCTCGGGGAATATACTTATCATGGGAGTCAAACATCCAACAATGCCCTTTTGGGGGAATTGGTCTTAGATGAACCTTGATATCTCTCAATGACATTTCTCAGTGTTGAATTTGCATAAGAATCTTTCTTGGGGTTAAAATTTTTAAACAGAGAGTCTAACAAGCTTCACACATGACCTGTCTTTTGGAAAAGAGGAAACGAGATGTCAGATGTCTGAAGTTATTGGTTCAGGAAATAGACTAGGAGAAAACCATGAGACGTTATTATCATATGTCATACACAGCCGTCATGCCAGGAAATATCAAATTTTTTGACAACTTGGTTTCATGAAAAATTGTCAAATCAGACTTGTGGACTTGTGACTGAAGAGACCAGAAAGCTCAATATCTTTGTGAACTGGTGTCACGAAAAGTCAAGCCGTGTCTGTGACTGAGGAAACCAGGAAGTCTTAGATCTTAGGGATCTGGTTTCATGACAGTTCATATCAGACCTGTGGAACGAGACGTGTGAGTTCTTTGGGACTTAGTTTCAGATTTGTGAAGGAAGAAATCAAAAAGAGTAGGTTACATGATAAATCAAATCGAAAGAATTAAATCTTTGGGTCCCGGTTACATGACTAGTCAAATCAGATCTGTTACTAGGAAACCTGGAAGTGTTAGATCTCTTGGATATGGTTTCAGGACAAGTCAAATCGGACCTGTAACTGGAGAAACCTGAAAGTGTGATATCTTTGGAGATCTGTACTGGGAGAAACCATGAAATATCTCAGACATTTCAATTATAGTGTTAAAAAAATACAAAAAAAAAAACATAAGTTGACATAGTAGATATATTTCTACAATCTGAAGAATTTATTAAATAAAATATCTTTACTTGACAGGAAAGAGGATTACTACTGAGTAACACACAGTAATGGTAATACACAAGTACAATTATTGTGGAGATGGTTATTACATGTACATCACTGTGTGGACGGAGAAAGCGATATCAAGTTCACTGTGTGGATGGAGAAAGCGATATCAAGTTCACTGTGTGGATGGAGAAAGCGATATCAAGTTCACTGTGTGGACGGAGAAAGTGATATCAAGTTCACTGTGTGGACGGCGAAACCCATATCAAGTTCACAATTTGATAAGCAGGAAATGTTTGATGTACACATACATGTGGAAATGTATTTACAAATACATGTAACATTATTGCAGTTCTAAAAACCTGGGAATAACCAAAAACTAAAAAGGATGTTTAACTGACACAGTCACACTTCTGAACAGGTTCTTGTTCAACTTTAATACTTCTCATTGAACTTAAGGATAGATTTGCAGTTCTAAATGTCTGGGAACAATTTAAACTTAAAAAAGACTTACAGAAGACAAATATAGCAACATTTAGTGTTTTCTTTTTACAAAGACCTGCATTTTTCAGTGCATTATCACACCTTATGTGCTTCTGCTCACTTGAATTTCAGAGTTATTGAGGTATGATTTGCTGCTACATTACATGTAGAAGTCAAACACTGCAAAACAATAAACTGATCTAAAAGTGAAATGAAACAGTTTTCTGTGACAGAACATGTTTTTCAAGGGCCTTTAAAGAGGCAATATCCAATATTTTCAAACACTTTACATGTTATGAGGAAACTGGAACCCTAAGGTTAAGCTACCAACCTTTGGCACTTGACATACAAACTTGCACACCATACTGGTGGAAGACAAATGGCTTTTATGGAATGTAAGACTGCCCAATAAGCATGTTAGCTGACCACTTATTGTTCCCACAAACAATGAGAACTTTACACAACGCAAAAGGATATAGGAGAAAAAATGCAAAGATACCCCGATTTCAAAGTAGGGCGTAATCTCTTGAAAACCCAGATGTCTTTCTGTAAAATATCTGATAGAAATAATTCCTTAAATGCAATACACATATTCTAACATTTATACATAGGAAATTAACAATCACAGATATCAACATCACAATGAATGAATAATATAGCTACCTTTAGTTTGGGGCACCTTATAACTTCAGCAGTTTGTGTGGGAGAGCTTCTCATAAACACCACATGTTGCCATGTTGCAATTAAAAATATCAGCATAAATCAATAATTCTACTAATACAGTTAGTATAAAAATATTATATTCTAACATACAACACAGATTTAGCAAAAATAACATCTGTTAGACTATGTTATTAAATAGATGTATATTTAACTGAAGTACTCAGTTTTCAAATTTTAGAACTGTCATTTTAGCACATTCTTTGCATAACTGCTCATCAACAGGAAAAATTATACATGCATGTATTCTATAAAAATAAGCAGTTTTAAACAAAAAAACAAACACGCACACACACACCGTATTAACAGTAATACCTAACGCCGGAACAAAGAGCCATGCTCAGAGGAGACAATATAAGTAGGTCTCAAATGTTTTGGTCATAACGACCAGTTATTTAAATCCAAATGAGTCTCTGTACATATAGACATTATAGGCCTATATGAAGTATTAGACATTATAGGCCTATATGAAGTATTAGACATTATAGGCCTATATGAAGTATTAGACATTATAGGCCTATATGAAGTATTAGACATTATAGGCCTATATGAAGTATTAGACATTACAGGCCTATATGAAGTATTGACAATTTGCCAGATAGCGGTTCTGAGTTCCCATCAGTATCCCTGCGGTTTTGAGTGCTAATCAGTATCCATGCAGTTTTGAGTGCCCATTAGTACACATGCAGTTTTGAGTGCCCATCAGCACTCATGCAGTTTTGAATGCCCATCAGTACCCACGCAGTTTTGAGTGCCCATTAGTGCACATGCTGTTTTGAGTGAGCATGAGAATGGGTGACACAGGGCAGAAACAAATGATAAGGCAGACTTTGGCGACAACTCACAGGGCCAAAACAAAGCCTTTCAATTGGGGCACCCTATTAGTAGGCTAATTTGAACCAAAATATTTTTAAATATTATAAAACCTTAACTTAATGTCTTATATAAAAATTATTATTGTGAGTATTACTTATTCATTTTTGTACATTCAGCTTACATGAGAGCAGTTAAGCTAAATTTATCATGCATATTTCCCATCTTTTTGGGTATGCTGTAATTTGGGCACCTTAAAGGGCTATAAAAACGTCCTTGTATTTGCCCATACCCTAAGAATTCTGCCCTGTAACCCATAATTTTATGTGTGTGTTTTTCTGCTTTTTCCTCGTAACTAGGCTGTGAAACAGGTGTCACAAAGATTCAAGTAACGTTACAAAAAATCTGCTGAACTGTTTGGGACTGAAGAGGGGTTAAAATGTTGTAAGATAGGGACACCGTTTGCTTTCATTTATTCCAAATGTGACATGCGCACTCAACATTACTATTTGGCTTAGCTGCATGAAATGTACTAACACGAAATTGCAATACCTACTGAGAAAAAGACTGCATCACATTAGCAATGCTTGATACAAGGGTAAGAGACATTAAATCAGGCCTTTGGCATGAACAGAATTTAATTTCTGCATCTAAGAAATCAACCATTCCCATGGATTTCCAGGGCAGTTACAGAGTGAAATGTAACTCAGCCAACAATGATGTGCAATCGCACTTAAAGATGAAGTATCCACTTCATGTCCTGAGTTGCTGCTATAAACTAGGTCTGAAGTAAATATGTTTGTTGACTGACCATCCAGAAGGGGCCTTACTGCAAAGTTATTATTGAGATTCCGACAGATTTTGTTTTTTTATTACTTTTTCTTTTAATGTTAGATTCTTTAAAATCCCTCTCAGTTTCATTAACCAGAATCAATTTTTTTCCTTTTTTTTTTGGCTGCTGTCCAACAAAGAATTTTGTAACAATGGTCTTACTTTCAATCCAGTTAATGACAATGCAGTAGGCCCATACAGGGCTGGCCACCATATTTGAATCTGAGTGACTAACTTTCCATAACTTTCATGACAGTCTTGTATAACAAAACAGTGCACAGTGACTTAAATCTATGAACAACATCACCTTACACGTATTACCAAACAACAAAAAGGCTGTGAATGCATGTTCGCAACAAAACATGATGCCCTGTTTGATGCTTTTTGTCCCGTGCAGGTACTGAGGTTAGTGTTAAGGCAGGTCAACTCCCTGTGGGTGAGGGTGGTGAGTGTTAGTACGAGGCACACTTGACAGTACATATAAGTTTGGCTTGGTTTTCAGCTCTTCAGAACATCTTCACTCTGTAAGGAATGCCAAGCGCCCTTCAGTCGTTCCATTATTCCCTTCATTTTGTTTTCTCATCTGCTTTCGAATTCGACGCTGGTGAAGAAATATGTTTATTACTTGTTAAAAAATAAGACAAAATTATTTATTTATTTATTCAATTATTGCTGAAAGAAATACTCAAGAATTTTTTACTATCAAAATGGAGTTAATTTCGAGGGTGGAGGAAACTGAAGTTTTATTGCAATTCTTCAACCTTTATTGTCTATTAAAGCATATTCTGAGTTTACTATTTCATGCAGAACGACAAAATTATACTTCTTGTTATTTATTTATTTATTTGATTGCTGTTTTACAAAGAATATTTCACTTATACAACAGCGGCCAGCATTATGGTGGGAGGAAACCGGGCAGAGCCTGGGGGAAACCCACAACCATCCGCAGATTGCTGCGAGAGCTTCCCATGTACGGCTATACTTTTTGTAAAGCACTGAATTTGGCCAAAAACATCAAAACGAAAAAGCTGCATATATGACATTGAAACTTGCTCTCTGGAAATGATAAAATGTTGAGGAAAGAATATTGGTAAACAACTAACCCTTTACAAACATTTGTGATATAATGATATGCACACCATATTGGTGAAAGACCAGTGGACTTCAACAAACAATGAGTTTGTAAACAGCCGTACAAACATCATCAGGGGCCGATTCTATAAAGTCATTTCAGGACTGAAGTCAAAATTTAAAATCTTTCCACAACCAGTTTTTGGGTACTGATTGTTGAATTTTATATATTTGGCATCAAATATAAACACTGATGAGGTGGTCAAAATTTTACTTCATAAAACCGAAAATATGCTTTAAGATCGTATTTCAAATTTTTGACTTAAGTCAGAGATTGATCTTATTTATGTTACATTCAACTGACAAAGTACTTGCAGCGAATGTTTCACAGGTAACCATCAGTTATCAATTTCCTATGTGCATCACTTGGAAATCAAAAGTTAATTATAGCCAAAAAGACAAGCATACCACAATTCAGTAAAGAGATTGAAAAACCTTTTGACTAAAGTAGCTTTATTTCAGACCAATTAATTCACCTTTGAGTACTTTTTAACAAATGGAAAGATCCAAATATTACAACTGAAAGATGGATAAGTAATTTTCCAAGTATTCTCAATATAAATATTGAAATAAAATGTTTTAAATTAAAAACATGGCCATGTTAAGCATATTTCAAAAAACCTTTAAGGATAACTGA
This sequence comes from Liolophura sinensis, assembly GCF_032854445.1. NCBI lineage: Eukaryota > Metazoa > Mollusca > Polyplacophora > Chitonida > Chitonidae > Liolophura > Liolophura sinensis. The sequence continues at coordinate 20,612,045 of NC_088306.1, forward strand.
AGAGATAACATCACCTATGTATCAACGTGATTTGGCTAACCAATAAAATAATGAGAAAAGCTGCAAATACTGGAAAAACAAAGTTAACAGTAAAGTTTTGTTTGGTGTTAAATTCTGACATAAAGAAGTAGAGCAATCCAAAAAATTCCTAATGATATTTGGAAAGTACTGTGGAACATAAATCCAATCCACTCTTCTTCTGTTCCTAATCAACTTGTAACTGACGAATACTGTGTACATGTCACTGATGACTCTGAACAGATTCCCAATTTATTTGAGACTTTCTTCGAAAATTGTACCAGAAGTATTTCACAATCAAGATCTTCCACAGTAAAGCCAAACTTTAGCAAATTAAAATGTGTTATGAATGAAGAAGTACAAGAAGATTATATTTTCTCTATTCCTAATGTTACCAAAAAGTATGTTTTTGAATAATTATGTACATTATACGAGTCAAAAGCTTGAAATTTTCAAAAACAGCCTGCACCAGTCATCACAAAATCATTGACTTCCATATCAAACAAACGTATAACAACAAGTACCCATCCAAATACTTGGAAAAATAGCAAAGACCATACCTCTCCACAAAGGAGCAAATAAGTCATTGTTTATAAATTATCAGCCCATCAATACTTACAGGTACATGTAACCACATTCAATACTTTCAATATCATCCAAAACTAATTGAAAGGCATGTACATAACTGTCTCCATGAGTACCTGGGAACATTTCAGATATAAGACAAGAACTAATCTCGGTTTTGTGAGTCACATTTATTTGAAACTGCTTTGATCAAACTTGCTGAATGCTGGCATAAATCAATTGATAAAGGAAATATAGTTGGATTTGTTATGCTTGATTTTAAAAAAGCCTTTGATATGGTAAACCACTAAATCCCACTAGATAAGTTAAAAGTGTATAAGTTCCACAACACAGCCTTGAGATTCTTTAAGTCTTATTTCCAAAACAGAAACTGTGTAGTTAACATAGCAGTAAGGCTTCAGGGGAGATGACAATAGAGAAAGGTGTTCCACAAGGCTCAATACTGGGACCACTACTTTTCATCATGTATATAAATGCTGATGACACAACTGTTCATTGTAATGCTAAAAACTGTTACGGAAATTCAGACAGTTTTGAATGAAGGCCTAAAAGCTGTTACTAAGTGATGTTATGAAAATAAAAGGTATGTAAATCCAGATAAAACAAAATTTATGTTAACAAGTTCTCAAGAGCATCTCAGAAGTGTAAAAAACAATGCCTTAAACATAAAAATTGAAGACTCTTCAACTGAACAAGTCTCATTAGCAAAATTGCCTGGAGTTTTCATAAATGGCAAGATCATATTGATCTCGTATGCAAAAAAATTTCAAAAGCTCTTGCAATTTTAAGGCTGAACAAGGTCTATCTGGATTTGAAGAGACGAAAAACTTTTTTCACAGCTATATTTTGCCACATTTTGATTACTCTAGTTCAGTATGGGGAACTTGTTCACAGTCACTTATTGGTAGATTATTTTAAATAAACAAGCATCAAAAAAGAGCAGCTAAAATACATACTTCTACAGCTCCAATTCTCCTAGACTTACACTGGGTGCCAATTTCTCATCGCATCAGATATCGTGTGACTTGTCTTATTTTTAAATCATTGCATGATGAGTAACCACTATGTCTAAAAGAATTGCTAGTTAAAAAACACAGCAGTGAACAAAAATTTTCTTAGATCAACTGTTAACAACCTTTGTATTGATAAGTAGTACTCTGACTATTATAGAAACAGTTTACAGTAGTGGGGCATGATACTTGGAACAGTTTAGAATGTCTAATGAAAACAGCACCATCACTTTCTGCTCTTAAATCACGTTATTTGAAAAATTATTTCAACCAGTAAATTTATACAACCTGATATATGTAGTGATTAATTATTGACTGTTTTCATGTTTTTAAAAAATGGAATTGCATATACTGTTAGTACTTGTTTAATGTTCATGTATTGTTATAGAGGGCCTCTGGGAAGAGCAAATTGTTAAGTCTGACAGAGCTTCCCTTTTTAAATAAAAGTTTCACTCATTCATTCAAATGCCTTTGTGGAATCGATCTCAGCTGCTTACTGTCACCAAGGCCCCGCAAACACAAATTCCTTGTCCAAACCTGGGACTGAACCTGCACCCTATGTGTTATTCTGTGTTCCACACATTACTCCCCTTTTCATGGATTATCCCCTTTGACGGAAGATATCAGTTCAACTATCCAATGCTGTTAGCATTTGGAAGTACTGTTTAAACAACCTCAGTGATAAACTTTGACTAATCCAATTGCCAAAAATTTCCTGTACAGTTAATTACTTGTGAACCTTTGCAATTTGCTTCCGTCCATTGTGAAAATGAACAAGTAAACATCAATATTTTAGTCCCATATACCTTTAATACTGAAATAAACGACCAGTTCTTTCCGTCAAGGGAAGTAATCTATGTACTACGACAATACAAAATATAGTAGGTACTGACGTAGTAATGTCCCTTTCAATTGAAGTTCATATGTAAAGAGTGTTGTTACCAGCAGATACAGCTTACTTTTGAAGTAAATTGTCATCTCGAGCTGAGGAACATGTGTAAAATGGGTTGTTACCTGTGACTGGAGCCATTTATTTCTACAGAATGTCAAATGTGTTGCAACTGAAACTTACACAGACTGAGAATGTGGTTACCTGTATTTATTTATTTATTTGATTGGTGTTTTATGCCGTACTTAAGAATATTTCACTTATACGAAGACGGCCAGCATTATGGTAGGAGGAAACCGGGCAGAGCCTGGGGGAAACCCACGACCATCCGCAGGCTGCTGAAGGACCTTCCCACATACGGCCGGAGAGGAAGTCAACATCAGCTGGACTTGAACTCACAGCAACCGCATTGGTGAGAGACTCCTGGGTCATTATGCGGTTACCTGTAACTGAAGCTTATTTGCACAGACTGAGAATGTCATGACCTGTAACTGAAGCTTATTTGCACAGACTGAGAATGTCATGACCTGTAACTGAAGCTTATTTGCACAGACTGAGAATGTGGTTACATGTACCTATAACTGAAGCTTATTTGCACAGACTGAGAAAGTGGTTACATGTACCTGTAACTGAAGCTTATTTGCACGGACTGAGAATGTGGTTACATGTACCTATAACTGAAGCTTATTTGCACAGACTGAGAAAGTGGTTACATGTACCTATAACTAAAGCTTATTTGCACAGACTGAGAATGTGGTTACATGTACCTATAACTGAAGCTTATTTGCACAGACTGAGAATGTGGTTACATATACCTGTAACTGAAGCTTATTTGCACAGACCGAGAATGTGGTTACATGTACCTGTAACTGAAGCTTATTTGCACGGACTGAGAATGTGGTTACATGTACCGATAACTGAAGCTTATTTGCACAGACTGAGAATGTGGTTACATGTGCCTGTAACTGAAGCTTATTTGCACAGACTGAGAATGTGGTTTCATGTACCTGTAACTGAAGCTTATTTGCACAGACTGAGAATGTGGTTACATGTACCTGTAACTGAAGCTTATTTGCACAGACTGAGAATGTGGTTACATGTGCCTATAACTGAAGCTTATTTGCACAGACTGAGAATGTGGTTACATGTGCCTATAACTGAAGCTTATTTGCACAGACTGAGAATGTGGTTACATGTGCCTATAACTGAAGGTTATTTGCACAGACTGAGAATGTGGTTACATGTGCCGATAACTGAAGCTTATTTGCACAGACTGAGAATGTGGTTACATGTACCTGTAACTGAAGCTTATTTGCACAGACTGAGAATGTGGTTACATGCACCTGTAACTGAAGCTTATTTGCACAGACTGAGAATGTGGTAACATGTACCTATAACTGAAGCTTATTTGCACGGACTGAGAATGTGGTTACATGTACCTATAACTGGAGCTTATTTGCACAGACTGAGAATGTAGTTGCCTGTAACTTTGGAACAATGATATTACCTCTTAACTCAAGTGACAAAACCTGTAACATAAGCTTATTTGTGAAGAATGTTTTTACCTGTAACTGAAGTTTATTTGTGAAGAACAACTGTTTCCATCCCTCTTCTGCAGCCAGGTTCTGCAGGTCTTTGGTCACTGGTGTCTCGCTGTACAGCCTGTATATCTGCTCCCATACACCATCACTTTTACACAGCTGTCAAATATAGCAGTTACCCATTAGCATGAACAACATACCATATCATTTTTTTTTTTTCACTGCTAATAACGCCAAACTCAAGAATCTTTCACTCGGGAAAAGTGTCCTGAGCACCAAGCGAGGCAGCAACAAGTACCATTCTTATAGTCTTTGGTACATGTATGACCCGAGCCGGGTTTGATCTTGGGTCTCCTGAGTTCAAGACAGACCCTCTTATGACTAAGCCACCAAAAAAGTCGGGGTAAAATTCCTATTCTGAGAGCGGTACTGAGAGTGGTATATAATGCAATATAACATGAATGAGACATATCATATGATAAGTTACCCTGTCCCTGATACTGAATATTGTCCTGTTTCCTGGTGAAAAGGATAAACAGGAAGCAGAATAAAATTCAGTGTCAAACAAGGATAGGGTAACAAATTTTATCAATAATTACAGTTTGTACACGGCAACTCTTGATGTCATTTTTCAGTATACATGTTTTTTTTTTTAAAAATAAGGCAAAATATATTTCCAGCGGTGTTATACACAATATGCTATCCCCTACATGTATTTAAAGTCAACCGTTGTGTAGCATTGTTTACAGAGGAACATTCAACACCCTACCGCATTAGGTATTATATCTGCAGGAGTGTCGATCTACCGATCGCTTGTCTTTCTTCCCACTATAAGAATGGGACATGGATGATTGCTGTTGATCATTGAACTGATAATGCAGCCTTACGTACATGCTTAAAACGCGACGATAAAGATCTGGAGGCAAACTTTCCATTTATTACTGAAAAAGTGTCTACTTTGGCAGGAACATGACATAAATTTGACAGCCGAGCCTCAATGAGGAGGGCTGGGTGGGGGGTTTGCGCTAAACCCTTTTTACATTAATTTAAAAATGATAGTTCGTAACATATTACCACAGGTTTTTCAAGAAAAAGTTTTGGAGGCATGATGGAGGTGTGGATGGCGTGTCACTGATTGGTTATCGGTAATCCCCTACTTACGACACAGAGTTTACCACTTATGGCAAGCCCTTGCAAGGCACTATGGGACATAGTTTGTGAAAATTACTGTCATTACTGAGAAGGTATGGTAAATTCAGGCTTTAACATGACCGCAGTGTTGGCTATGTGCAGCGCGGCACTAAAATGTAGCATAAAAGATCTTGATTTTGGAAAAAAAAATGGTTTCAGTTTTGGAAATTTGAGTATAATGTTAAACCATTGTTAAACAGGAATGTGACTGTAAATCGCACCATAAGCAAAACGATATTTGAGATATTTGAGAACGTTAGCGTGTAAACTAATTTCAATCAGTACAGTATAATTACTGATAACTAAAATCATCTATAACTTAAGCATTTAACATCCACGAGTAACTGAGTAGACTAATATATCACCCATCAAAGAATTTATCCCATCTTAGTAAATGTATGTTTTGTCTGTGAAGGAATAATGCTCTTAAATTAACAACTGACCTCTTACCTAGAAAGACCATTTCCTTATTGAAAAAAAAAAAGACTGAAATTCCTTACAAGTTCATTCTTTCACTGACCTCTCTAAAGAGCTTGTTGGTTTGGCCCAGTCTGTTGATGTCTTCTAACTCCAGCTTAAGAATGATTCGTTTGAGAATATCTGGAGAAAGACGAGTGATGTAGTCAGGGTGCCCGTTAACCACCGCTTTCAGGTACTCCAATGTGGGTGCCCCGAACACTCGCTCAATCTCAGCTGCCAACAAAGACAAGAAAAAAGCAGAAATGGCTTTATAAGGTGCATATATCACTAGATTTATTTATTTCTCTTTAACTGAGTGATATCATCTGCCATACTTAAAAATATCTCATTTATTATATTTCTCTCCAGGTGTACATGGGAAGGTTTGCCAGTAACCTGCAGATGGTTGTGGCCACCACTGTATAAGTGAAATACTCTATATATGAGAGTACTGTGTAAAGACCCAATCAAACAAATAAATAAATAAATATTATATGTCAGCAGTCAGGCTTATACATGTAAGAGGAGACCATGTTTGGAGAAGCCACTGCACCAAGCCCAATACCTCAAAACCCCCTAAACTTAAAACCATAGGAGCAGGAGCTGAAATTGAACCTGCGTCCTCATTGGTAAATGGGTAGTATACATCCAGAATGAGCAAAAGCTTAAATGGTGTGATGCAAGTATTTCAGTAATATAGTGAACATAGTATTGCAGAAGATTAATCCATGAACCCACTTGGCCAGAAAATGCCACTGAATGTTCAGCTGAATGCCATCAACTGATTCTACATTCTTATTTACATGCACATAAATATTTATGACTTTTTTGTGTAATATGCATGTATGTACATTTTTCAACCTTTTTTTCCATACATGTACCTGCTTGCTTTAAAATATGTATTTGAATTCAAAGTGGGTGGTATTAAAATCAAATGAAGACGGATGTTTAAAACATTTCCTTTATGTATGTGCTCAAGAATATGTCATTTCTACGACAGTGGTCAGTTTTCAGGAATGCCAGAAGCAAACCACTGACCTTCAGCAACTACCTGACAGACATTCTCATGTCTGGCTTGGGCTCACTGTAATTCCTCAATCTTCGCATGCTTGCAAGGTGTTTATTCAAGCAATTTCAATTCTGAGAGTATTATTCTGTGTAGGACTGATAAAATTATACTTTTTGTGAAGCTCTGAAATTAGCCAATCAAACCAAAATCAAATTAAAAACATGCAAAAACTGCATTGAAAGTTGCTTTCGTATGCGAAAAATTTTGGGGAATTAGGGCACATATGTTTGACGTGTCAGTAAAAGACAAAGGACATCATGCAAGACCATCTAATCAGCCATATAAAAACTGACAGAAATATATTACCACCTGCCTTAACCACTCAGCCATGAAGAGTCCCCTAAATAGAGGCTAAGAAGCTTAAATTAAACATTAACTTTGAAGTTTGTAAACATACCTTAGATGGATACAGAATCATTTCTTATTGGCTGGTGAGAGAGACAGGCAAGTCCAGGCTATGTCTAGATTCAACTGAATTTTAGGTATGGCAGATTTATTCGAGCTTGACCAAGGTTGCAGGATTTAACCCAGGAAAGCCTATCTCCACTGGCAGCCAATCAATGGCGATTCTGTATCCCATTAAGGCTTTACATGATGTACTCACAGTGCATGCGGTCATCATATATGAAGTCTTCATATGTGTCTTTATATTCAATCGGTGGGACATTACTGTCATTTCTTGTAGGTGGCAAGATTTTCCACCAGCGAAATATCACCTACAAAAATACACAAACTGTTAAAATAATGACAATCACGTCAGTGTCAGCACACATATACAAGGATAATTATAATGACTTCATATATGCACGTCACTGTGTTAATACGGCTTGAATATGAGGTATGCTATTTAATAAATGTTACACCTGACCTACTGTAAATCTTCAAACTTTTCAGCCTCTAAAGCACTCTTTTCAGTGGAATTTATGCATACTATTATTTTAAAAATGACACCATGACACCAAGAATGATTTGTTTGGTTCATTGAAGGCGTAAACTGCATTAAACTGTGCAAATCATTTCTGTACACCATAGTTCTTTCAGAATGTTTCAAAATATTGATCCAAGAATTAGGTTAGTTACTCTAGTCTATCAGCCCAGTTAAGTGTCAAATAATCAGATGGTTTCATCTTAAAAATATTTTTTTTCAAAAACCCTTCTTTAAAGTTTCCATGTCAGCAAGTTTATAAAGGTATGGGCCACACACTTGTTAAAACTGTACAAATTATCTCTTCTTTTACGTTACCTTGTCCATTTTAAAGCTGTCCAGATTACAATATTGGGGAAAGAAGTTCACAAAAGAGGTAAATATTTATTAAATTTAATTTGAGCTTAAAACAATTTGCATGTAATTTTTATAGCTGTATTAAAAAGAAAAATGGTTACTACACATGATGGTGAACACAGTTATATCCAGAATGGGAGGTTCGAGGATGAGCTATACAAAAGGTTAAGATCACATCAGTCTGTCTGTGATGCTGCAGTGCTTGTGTACTTCATACAGTACACATACACCGTCTGATAATTGTGACGTAAAACAGGAAAGAAGTAACGAGTTCATAGCTTTGTTATGGGGGAAAGGAGTTTTTACAAGGACCCCATTGTAAGACAGAGAATGTCTTAACTATGAATATTATTTTCTATTAAGTGTTTTTAATACGTGTCTTTAAAATTGTCCAACCAATGTAACATTGTACAGAAAATGTATCTTTGTCCTCAGAATGCTATTCATGTTAAGGATAAAATTTAAGCATTTTTTAAAAATTTTTTATAATTTAAAATTGTTATTGTTCAGTTTCTTGTCTTCCCTCTCACTTAAAGATGAAACACAAGTTCAAACTATGAAGGCCTTAAATTTTAAAAATCGTACAAAACTTGTGAGCTAAGGCAGACAGGTATTCTTACCGGCCACTTTAATATTAGGGGGATTTACTCATTTGGGAGATTACCATGACTAGACATGCCTCTGCAAAATGATTATGACCTCCTGCTCTCATAACTGTCTGTACTGTACACCACTGCTTGTGCAAATCTCTGCCTGTGTTGTTGAAATACTGGTTTTAGGGTCACTTCTCTTTTAAATATCGTGGCCTGTCAAATCAGCGCTTTTATTAAATCATTCACACTGGTAATTGTTTGTTTGTTTTTTTTGTTCTTTTTTTTTGTTTTACAATGCGAAATTATCTATTTACATATGTATATTAGTGTTATGATTTTGGTTTGTTTTTTTCTACAATAGTATATAACTGGACAACTGGAAACAATTCTAGAACTGAATTATTGTATGACATTAGTGAATAACAAATGAGACCTGCCTGTGCAAGTATTGTTGATAATATATACATGTTAACAAAAACAACACCCACTGGGGTACCATCAAGTGGTGGAGGGTGTTATATACACATTCACGCAGTTTTACACAGAGCCAATTGTTATAATAAAACACCATTTTATACCTTCATGGAGTATTACAATTTTTGCAACTTTAAACAACTAGGCTGATCTATTCACATTTTGAGTGAAAACAGGGCACTTATTGATTTAAAGTAATTTGAAAATGATCTAATGACAAATTTTGTCACACGAGGCGTATCCAGACATGTGTTCGTGCGGTGAAATTCTTCTATTTCTTCCTTATTTCCCAACATAATTACACGGATTTTTCGACATATTTTCAAGTTTTAGAGACTGTTATTAAGTTATTATTATTACTGTTAATTTCAACAAATTTTTTAAGCTTTAAGTTGAAATAATCACTCATAAAAATCTAAGATTAGTACTGAAAATCTGTGCATCAGATTATTTAATAGTTTAAATGGTACACTGTGCACTTGGGGAATAACATTTGAAAACTGGCCAAAAAAACCCAAAACAAACAATAATAATAATTACATTTTGAAAAAAAAAATTTCTTTTTTTTTGTACAATTTCCTCTTTACTTTTACTAATATAAAAGTTGGATGAATTTTGAAAGAATGTTTGAAATCAGTGGCTTTTAGCTTTAGAATATATATATGTGACTCCTGAACAATGCCTAGGGCTACATGAGGGAAAGTGCAGAATTTTGCATAAAAGGGGATATGGTATCCTTAAAGCTGTGCAGCTAACTTCATTAACTGAATCTAAACTCAGAGCTGCATGCAGAAATTAACCTGGCTTGATCAATGATAAAATCATCTCAAGAGAGGGCTTACAAATTACAAATGATAAGCTGATGTATAGGCCCTAGTCATTACCCTAACTTTCTAATGTTTACTGTCTGTCAAGCCCTGAATATGGGATTTTGAAAACAATATGCAAAATAGTTCAGTTTCAAAAATGCAATTATTGCATTAATTTTTTCGGACAGTATTTCGCTCAAATTCAGATGTGGAGCTAGTACCAAACCCTTCACCACCACCACCCACCCCAACCAAACTTCAATGAAAGAACTGGTACCGTCAGTGTCAAATGTATCAGAAAATTGTCACAGTCGATGCACTGCAAACAGAAATGACCACTGAATATCTTCTTTACTGTTTGCAGTAGTAGGTAATCTCTATCACTGCTCTACTAGTCTTAGAATGGCTGGATTATAGCCAGCATGTTTCCTATTAGTTAGGCCTAGTAGTTGGGTGATCATAGAATAGCCGTGTGCAGAAGTCTGAGACACATTTTTTGAGAAAGCTATAGTGCATTGCATTTGCCCCATTACCACCATTCACTTAACTTTAGCAGGAAAGTAATGGCATGAATCTTACCGCATCTTGCGTTACTTGAACTTGACAGAAATCTTTACTCGGAGAAGGCGCTTGACCACTGATATCCACAATCAACCCATCGGGAAAAAATACCTTTGACGCCATTTTGACGCACTCCCATGGCAATGCCTGTGGATACCTAGGTAATTATTATCCCTCCTCAAATTAGATCATTTTTATTAGACGGGGAAGAAAGCTGTTCATTAACAATATGTATGCCATTATATTCAAGTATTTATTTGAACACCTCTTTATTAAAGTTTTAGACAACAGCGGTTGGTTCCGATCAAATTCTGAGCACTATTCAATTTTAACCGTAGGGTTATATTAACAACGCCTTCTATTAGCGGAGCGCCCTCTATGGGGCAGACAAGTGTCAGATCTGAAAATGACCTCCTTACCATGCATCTGCCAACCATCTGTGTAGTTATTGTTTTCTTGGGTAAATCAGGATTTCACCGGTTGATCGCGCAGGTTTTGTATCCGTCAACTTTTACACGTTCTGTTGTCCGTTGATAAAATGGCCGAAATCGGTTTGGGCACAGCAAGAAGAGTTCATGAAATTGAAAGATGAAGATGGCGATGATGGGATGGGAAAGACGTTCATGTGATGATGTAGTATTTCAGAACTAGAAGGATTTTCTGGGGTCTTGTGCAGTGAACACGCCAGAAACTTGAAAAAAGGAACATCCAAAGTTGACACGTTTTTCATTATGGGCTTGGAAAAAAGGTGCAGGCTTATTTTCGGCTCAGTTCTTGTAGTGACAGTTGTTGTGGTGATTTATTTTGGATACTACGGATGCAGTGGTATCAATCAGTTTGAATGTTCTCGTTTTAACACCAGTCCAAGTCCATATATAAAGCAGAGACTGAATCAAAGAGACAACACCAGCGTATCGGGTAGCCGTACTTACACGGAAAAAAAGTATCCCGACACTTCTGTCAGTACAGGACTGGAAGCAGAGGGTGACATTAAATTTCAAGAAGATGATTTGTATCGTGAATATGACTTGGATCTGGAAGATGTGGATGTTATAGTTTTTGTGCACATACAAAAAACTGGGGGCACGACATTTGGAAGGCATCTTGTAAAAAACCTGGATGTAGAGCCACCATGCAAGTGTTACCGTGGTCGGAAAAAATGTGACTGCTATACGAAAGGGAGAAAAATCTGGCTGTTAAGTAGGTTCTCCACAGGCTGGGTGTGTGGTCTCCACGCTGATTGGACGGAGTTGACAAGCTGTGTTGGCTCTGTCTTGGACAAACTGGAGAAGAATCACAGGAAACGAAAGTACGTATCAGTATATATTTGTATTGTATTTGTTTCACTTTCTTGATGATTGTAATGTATTTGGTCTAGAATGGACTGTAGGATCGACATGAAAGCATTAAATCTATAATTAATAAACCATGAAATGCATACATTTACCTCCAGAAACCTGGCTTTGCAGATCAAAGTCCTTCAAAGACTTTTGCACATAACTTGATTGTTCCGTATAAAACATTTTGAAGTAATTCTTTGAGGTATAATATCATTTGATTTTCTGGGATGGCATCATTATATCTGAAATATTGCTGATGTTACATTAAGCCATACCCTCATTCCCGAACCTTTTGGCATATGAAAGGTACATGTAACTTTTAGTGCCATTTTTGCACATTTTTAATTTGATTTTGGAGACAAAACTACATGGGTTGAGTTGGCCAGTTTCAGGGTTTCACAGAAAGTATGTTATCAGTCTGCACGGAGTGATGCCTTCAGAGTATGCTTGACCATACATCTCACAAAGATGCAAAATGGTTGAAGAATTACAGTAATCATTCATTCATAATTTTGGCATTTGTATGAACTGTATTTTGATATAGGTAAATACATTTTTCAAGTCTTTTTGCAGGTGTTTAGCTGTCAGTCAGACATATGTAACTCTTAAAATTTTTAGTATTTTGATTTTGACCCTCACATAAATCAATAAGGTAAGATATGTAAAATAAAACGGTAGGAAATGAACGGCATGTACTAATTGAGATTTAATGGAATAGTACTCTTGATAATTGAAGCAGCATATGGATACCAGATTAATTCTAATAGTTTAGAACTTTAATTTTTTTTTTTTTTACCAGGTACCATTTCATCACATTGCTACGTCAGCCAGTGTACCGTTACATCAGCGAATGGAAACATGTGCAGCGTGGCGCTACATGGAAAAGCGCGCGACTCGAGTGCAATGGCCGTAAAGCTACCTTGAGAGAAGTTCCATTTTGCTACGAGGGAGAAGACTGGAGGTCCGTGGAGTTGGACGAGTTCATGGCCTGTCCGCATAACCTGGCAAATAATCGGCAAACGCGAATGCTAGCCAACCTCAGTCTAGTCAACTGCTACAACCACTCCAACATCCCGGAACAGACGTACAAGAAAATCTTGCTAGAAAGTGCCAAAGAAAATCTTAAAAATATGGCATTTATTGGGCTGTTGGAATACCAGAACTATACCCAGCGTCTTTTCGAGCATACTTTTAACTTGGAGTTCATAGATGACTTTGAGCAGTATCACAAGACACACTCTGGGAAAGCTACAAAATTTATCTCTGAAGAACAGTTCAAAAAAATTCAAGAGTTAAATGATCTGGATGCAAAACTGTATCAGTTTGCAAAAGAACTATTTTTCCAAAGACTGGGAGCAATGGAAGCAGAGAATGGGGCTTCTAATGCTACTATTACTGACTTGCTGCAACACACAGATGGGGATAGTGTCGAATATTACGACGATTACACAGAGGATGGTGATGAAGAAGAGGAAGAGGAGGATCCTGTTGCTAAAGATAAGAATGAACTGAATTCCTTTCTCAGAGATATGAACGGTAGCTAATAGTGAACGACTGAAAAGGATTTCAAATACCAAAAATTTTGGTAAAAATTTAAATGTTTAAATATTTTTACTTATCAGCTTGTGAATATTTGTAAGTTTTGCTTGTGTGACTTGGCTTTACATTCGGTCTCAGCGGCTACAAAACTACTGCATCTATGTTATTGTTACAGTATCCCTTTACTCCAAAACTTACCTGTATTTAAGAGTGAACTGTATATGAACGCAAGCCAAAGTATATGAAATTGAAGTGACCAAGGTTTTTTATAGTTTCATCCACATCATGATCTTTAAATATCATCTTATCAAATCCAGGACACATTTTTTTTTGCATAGGATTCTAATATCTGTCATAGTAAGGCCACTTTTAATCGAATGATTGTTTCTCATGACAAGTTTCTACAAATCACAGATGTTACCAGCAAGTATCAGTTTCTTATTTTTTTAAAATTCGAAGTACAACTGCACACTGAACCTGTCATATTTGAAGGGTAGACACATTAATAATTACTTTTCCAGAAAGAATTTCGTACTTAACAGCTATATTTTTTGTTTTATATGCTAAAATATTCTTCTTCTTTGCATATCTCCCCTGGGTTAAATTCGCTTTCTTTTCCCCTCCAGTACTTTAGTCATGTGACCAATGTGTGTGCTGATGATTGGCTCAGAGCAGCTATGATATCACTTGCAAAACTTTGAATGCCACACCACAGAAATCAGGGATCAACACATTTCTTTTTCAAGACGGCGCATTGAGGACCATAGTTTAAGAAAAAGAAATAATGGTTTATTCAGGTGGTTTGTGAAGAATTACCATAGTATGCTGCTTAAGATTTACTTACAGGTGAAAGCATTGATATACAGAGAACGTTTACTTATTGACAGTTTAGGGAACATACTTTAAAGGTATGTATACATGATTTAGAAAAACACACCTTTTTTCTTGCATGAATGATTTTTAGATTGTTGTTTGGTACATTTAGCATGAAAACAAAGACACACAAGTGTGCTTGAGGTGTATATGTGAGGTAGTAGTCATTATGATTAGAGATCTTTATAAATCAAAATGCTCAAGTCTCTGTTTTGTAACACAGGCATGCATTGTAATAGTTGTGTTACAGATTGAAATGGTGTTACAGATTGTTACACTGGTGTTTACAAATTGCATCGGCAGTGTTGCAGCTTGAATTTAAACAGTGGATTTACAGATTGTAAAAGTGCTGGTACAGATTGTAGCAGTGGTGTCACAGGTTGTTACACTTGTGTTTACAAATTGTATAAGCGGTATTGCTCATTGTAACAGTAGAGTTACAGAGTGTAACTGTGTTGGTACGTGTTGTTGCAGTGGTGTTACAGATTGTATCAGTGGGGTTACAGATTGACAGATTGTTACATTGGTGTTTACAAATCATATCAGAGTTGTTGCAAATTGTAACAGTAGGTTTACAGAGTGTAACAGCGTTGATACAATTTTTTTTTAGTGGTGTTTCAGGCTTGGTAACATATGATAAGAGACATACTGGAGCATTGCATGCCTAGAACTGAAAGTCTAATTACTGGTCAATTTAATTGTTAAAGCAATAAAAAAAATACCCTCAGTAAATGCTAGTCATCTTCGAATAATCAAACCCCAAGTAGTATTTTTGGGAATGTGCACGTGTATAATGAAGGACTGTCAGATTGATGGTGTGGATAATTTTATGTTGCATATTTGAGTAGGTTAAACTTCTTTGTATCAGTGATTCCTGGTAATAAACTAGCATGAGAATAGTAAACTGTCTAGTCTCTTCATGAATGTTCACTGGGTGTTTACCCCATATATGTACATGTAGGATGATTTCTTTCACTCTTTAACTTCATGCTATTCATCATTTCAAGCTTAACAACTTGAGCAATTTTTTGACACGTGATGTTTTTGGACCAGTAAAAGTATGTATAAAGAGATGTGAACAGAGCCTATTACTTGAAAAGTGTTAAAAATGCATGGGCTTAGGTGGAACGTCTACACCCCCTGACTTGATGTTGTCTTTTTTAAATCTTCTCAATAAAAACTCATGGGATTCTAAATATGTATTTAAATGACTTTTTAAAAGTTTGAACTACATCACTGCAAATAATCAGACTGTTTTTTGACCAGTTTCTCACATATTCATTGTGAAAAGCAGAAAAGCAGAACTGATGACATACAGTCTACCACATGGTTAATATGGCACCCTAAACTTAACAACTGCCAAATCAACCCATGGCCACAGCTCGTCAAATGATTAGCATATTCATGATACTGTAAACACCTAGCCCATTTAGGCCTGGAACATCACAAAGATAAAGTTACCTCCCTTTGGTAAACTTTGAGGAAGAATAAAACGGATGAGGAATTTCATTTGTTTCACAATGGCAGTAAAGTAGACTTTACCATCATCATGATTTCCTCCACACATAAAGCTGATAATCAAAACAATGTTAAATTTGAATGAAATGTATTATTAGGTTGAAATATCTTAAAATATAAACCAGGTTACATATTGAGGTGGTATTAACTTTCCAACGATTTCTGGTAAAAACACGGGGACGTTAGCTATATACATGTAGGTATACATTCTTGTAGATGGAGGTTATTAGGTACAGTGTATGTTTTTTGTGATATGTGAGGATTTTTCAGGGTTTTCATGCAGGATAATAGGAGGACATTTTATAGTGAAATCCAGTGTAGATCAGAAGTTCCCTGTCATGCTGAGAGTGCCACAACCCGGTTAGTGGCTTTGTCTGCGGTATATGTACCCTAATCCTTCTCACAGATATTGGTAATGTAGAAAGTGGAATATTACATTTCTTTGCCAGCCTTTTGGAAAAGTAAACATACGAGTATGTTTGTCATTAGATGGTCTAACCGTGTGAGAAAAAAAGAAACAATATTCCTGCTAAAATTACATATGCATTGGCTGAAATGAGCAGACTAGATGTCCCAAATTTTAGAAGAAATAGGGAAAATAAATTTAGACTGGAGTGCTTGTCAAACCTTGAGAGAACTCTTGTCATCAGAAAACTTAGTCTGAAGCTATGATCATTTATTTATATTTTATTATTCAATTCTGACTATTGTAACAAACATTGGTATGGAAGAATTTGTGTAGAGAAATGTGTTTAAAGTCTGTAGTTCTGTTAATATAGCCAGCTACGAGTTATTATTATAATCATATTTACAATAGATGCTGGACCATTACTTGTATATACAGGGACCGAATTCACTTCCAAAAAAAAAAAAAGAATTTTCTTTTCTAACATATACGTCTTTTGCCTGACATTGGGTGTTTCTTTGAAGACGTTCTTAATTTGAAAGGATTCGTACAAATGAAATCTGTTTTTTCTTCTAATGTTCTTTATTCTTCACTCTTGTATTCCCCCTCCTTTGATGTCTTAAATTTTCTTCAATTTCTCCCAGAGAATGGATTTGTGATTAATCATGAATTGCAAAGGCTTTCAGTCAGAAAGTGCATGTTTGTGTCAGGATCTGGCTGGAGAGTAGGATTCTTTAATACCGAAGTGTGCTGATACCATGCATATCTCTCTCTGTGTGATGGTGCTAAAATTAATTTGTGGAGACAATATGTGTTGGTCACAGTCACAGCAGTTGTATTTCTTTGTAGGTCAAATTACTTCACTGCAAAAACGGTGATTAAACTTGGAAGAAAATCAAATATTTGCATGTAACGTTGTCCCATCATATTTACAAACAAGAAAAAAGGAGTTGTGAATATGTTATTGTATATAAATCTGATTAACAGGTGAATTAATGCCCCTGAATTTTCAGATAACGCAATATTGGTTTTGCACAAAATACATAGAATTGTTCATTGATTGTGATGTTCTTAAATCTGTGTTCAGATCTGACTGCTCTCCTGTTTCATTTTTGACTGAACGTATTGTTCGTGTATCTTCCTCTTAACATTTCTGAATCCGACCTCTTCCATGCAATATAATTGTGTTTTTGGGATCACAATTCCACAGACAAGTTTTTCAATGATGAGAATGAACTATTTCACTGATGCCAGTCATCCTTCCTACCACTGCCTTTGTTTGCTACAATGTGTATGCTGTAACCAGATCGACTTTGCCAATTATTTCATTTGGCGGGCTCATGTTGGCTTCCTCTCCGACTGCGGGAAGGTCTGTCAGCAACCTGCAGTGGTCGTGGGTATTCTTGAGTACGGCGTGAAACAGCAATAAAAATAAATAAATAAATAAATAAATATTTCATTCTGTATTGATGGAAATGTGCTTCAGTTGCACTGTTCTGCAACACCTGATCAGAAATCGGATATCTGCTCCAAAGTGTCATTTTATCTGCTGTACCATTGTTGTATTGTATGCATAGGTAAGCTTTTGTAAGCAGATAACACAGCATTGTATTGAATTATCTTAGGTCAGCTGTGTTCCTCTTTTCACCATTTTCCAACGCCAAGTTTGGCATTAAACATCCAATACGAAATCAGAACAGTATATTTACCTTGAAATGTCATGTGAATCTTGTAGTGCATTCCTGCTATATACATTTATTGTGGTTTTGTTTTTAATTTATGTTTAAGTTTGTTTTTATGTCTATGCTTCACAGTATTTTTTGATATGCATCATTCAAAAAGTGCAAATGTAACAGGCACTTGGTAAAAATCTGTTTTGTAAAAAGTACCCTTTAAAGGATTTAAACCCAAAAACATCTGTTGCTTGTGTGATTATATACATTTAGATAAAACCATTTTTTAGTATTTTTTTTTTTTTTTACTAGTTTCCTTTGTATATTGTTGGGCTCCCACTTGTTGCCAAGATAATCTTACGCATGATATTAAAATTCCTTACACATAAATTTGTATTGGTTTGTTATTTGTGCAAAAGTTCGGATCCAGCCTTTAACAAGGAAAAGATATTGCTTTTGTATGTGTACAAAAATCTGATTTTCATTCTTAGTTAGACGAGATTCAGGGACAGTGGACAAAAGTGCAGTGCTTGGGGCCATAACCCTGGGCACTTAGGCTGCCTGTTTGGATGTGCACCTGTTTGTTTGGTAGTGTATCAGTGGAACCAGGGTTACCTTCTCTGCAGTTGGTCGCACTAGACACTGGCCTAGCCACCGCGGAATCTTACTTTAACCTGACCTGGTGTGATCAGCGGAGTTGGAGCAGCACGCTGAAATGACCAACTGCAACACAATAAAGATGTACAAAGAACAAATCAGGGTGGTTTAGTCAGAACAGACACAAACTATTTCCGCATATAAACCCTGTAAAAGAATCCTGGCTCTAAGCTCTGGTAAATGCTTTAATTTACTATTTATTCCCCATACTCTAAGTGCGCCTCTGGGTCCATTCCAGCTGCAGTAGTACTTCACCCCCAATGCCTACCAGGCCGGCCCAGAATGTCAAACTCTCCACTGCTGTTTCACTTAGCTCACCGAACGTCGTTGTTGAACTGCTGACTAACCGCAAGATCGATACCTATAATTTAATTTTTCATTTATTTAACAACAAATATATTCAACGTCTTCATGATTCCATGGCCAATATCCAACAGTATAAACGTCACAATGGACAGAGAAGTAATTTCACAAGTTGAACTACTGCCTTTCCTATAAATAACTATTGTCCTTTATACAAAAGCCTGTCCAAATTCACACCACAAAATGTTCCATGAACAGCTCCTGTGTTCACGGTGTTCATCTGGCAGTATAACCTCCATCCATCATGAGGGTAGATCCAGTCATGTTGTCCCCAGCAGATGTACACAGAAACACAACTGTATCAGCTATCTGATAAAACAATTAAAAAGGGCCTGAATTTACAAGAGGACCTTAATTTGTATAGTAGGGAATGTCTTACCAGATTTAAGTGACATGATTACAGGATCATGAGCATTTTTAAATGAAAGATTTAAAGAGACACTTTTTTCTTCACATACAGAAAAATGTAAATTGTAAAATAGTTTTTAAAAAGTAAGTTTTTGTAGTCATCAGCATACATTAACTTAGATGAAGAACTATCCAGAAATATAAACACTTTGGACATGTTATCTGACTGAACATCCAATCTGACTGAACATCGAAACTGACTGAGCATTCAATCTGACTGAACATCCAATCTGACTGAACATTCAATCTGACTGAACATCCAATCTGAACATCCATTCTGACTGAACATTCAATCTGACTGAACATCCAATCTGACTCAACATCCAATCTGACTCAACATTCAATCTGACTGAACATCCAATCTGACTCAACATTCAATCTGATTGAACACCCAATCTGACTTTAAATTCAATCTCACTGAACATCCAATCTGACTTTACATTCAATCCGACTGAACATCAAACCTGACTTAACATTCAATCTAACTGAACATCCAATCTGACTTTACATTCAATCTGACTTTACATTCAATCTGATTGAACATCCAACCTGACTTTACATTCAATCTGACTGAACATCCAATCTGACTCTACATTCAATCTGACTGAACATCCAATCTGAATGAACATCCAATCTGACTTTACATTCAATCTGACCTTACATTCAATCTGACTGAACATCCAACCTGAGTTTACATTCAATCTGACTCAACATCCAATCTGACTTTACATTCAATCTAACTTTACATCCAATCTGACTTTACATTCAATCTAACTGAACATCCAATCTGACTTTACATTTAATCTGACTGAACATCTAATCTGACTTTACATTCAATCTGACTGAACATACAATCTGGCAGAACATCCAAACTAACTTTACATTCTATATGACTGAACATCCAATCTGACTTCACATTCAATCTGACTGAACATCCAATCTGACTTTACACTCAATCTGACTGAACATCAAATCTGACTTTACATTCAATCTAACTGAACATCCAATCTGACTTAACATTCAATCTGACTGAACATCCAATCTGACTGAACATCCAACCTCACTTTACATTCAATCTAACTGAACATCCAATCTGACTTTACATTCAATCTAACTGAACATCCAATCTGACTTAACATTCAATCTGACTGAACATCCAATCTGACTTTACATTCAATCTGACTGAACATCCAATCTGACTGAACATCAAATCTGACTTTACATTCAATCTAACTGAAAATCCAATCTGACTTAACATTCAATCTGACTGAACATCCAACCTCACTTTACATTCAATCTCACTGAACATCCAACCTGACTTTACATTCAATCTGACTGAACATCCAATCTGACTTAACATTCAATCTGACTCAACATCCAACCTGACTTTACATTCAATCTGACTGAACATCCAACCTGACTTTACATTCAATCTGACTGAACATCCAATCTGACTTTACATTCTTTACATCCAACCTGACTGAACATCCAATCTGACTCAACATCCAACCTGACTCAACATCCAATCTGACTTTACATTCAATCTGACTCAACATCCAACCTGACTTAACATTCAATCTGACTGAACATCCCATCTGACTTTACATTCAATCTGACTTTACATTCAATCTGATTGAACATCCAATCTGACTTTACATTCAATCTGACTGAACATCCCATCAGACTGAACATTCAATCTGACTGAACATCCAATCTGACTTTACATTCAATATAACTGAACATCCAATCTGACTGAACATCCAACCTCACTTTACATTCAATCTGACTGAACATCCAACCTGACTTTACATTCAATCTGACTGAACATCCAATCTGACTTTACATTCTTTACATCCAACATGACTCAACATCCAATCTGACTGAACATACAACCTGACTCAACATCCAATCTGACTTTACATTCAATCTGACTGAACATCCAACCTGACTTTACATTCAATCTGACTCAACATCCCATCTGACTTTACATTCAATCTGACTGAACATCCAATCTGACTTTACATTCAATCTGACTGAACATCCAATCTGACTTTACATTCAATCTGACTGAACATCCCATCAGACTGAACATTCAATCTGACTGAACATCAAATCTGACCTTACATTCAATCTAACTGAACATTCAATATGACTTTACATTCAATCTGACTGAGCATCCAATCTGACTTTATATTCAATCTGACTTTACATCCAATCTGACTTTACATTCAATCTAACTGAACATCCAATCTGACTTTACATTTAATCTGACTGAACATCTAATCTGACTTTACATTCAATCTGACTGAACATACAATCTGGCAGAACATCCAAACTAACTTTACATTCTATACGACTGAACATCCAATCTGACTTCACATTCAATCTGACTGAACATCCAATCTGACTTTACATTCAATCTGACTGAACATCCAATCTGACTGAACATCAAACCTGACTTTACATTCAATCTAACTGAGCATCCAATCTGACTTAACATTCAATCTGACTGAACATCCAATCTGACTAAAATCCAATCTGACTGATCATTCAACCTCACTTTACATTCAATCTAACTGAACATCCAATCTGACTTTACATTCAATCTGATTGAACATCCAATCTGACTTTACATTCAATATGACTGAACATCCCATCAGACTAAACATTCAATCTGATTGAACATCCAATCTGACTTTACATTCAATCTGACTGAACATCCAATCTGACTTTACATCCAATATGACTGAACATCCAATCTGACTTTACATTCAATTTGAATGAACATCCAACCTGACTTACATTCAATCCAAATGAACATCCAATCTGAATGACCATTCAATCTGACTGAACATCCAACCTGACTGGACTGGCCTATCCAATCCAACTGAACATCTAATCTGACTGAACATCCAATCTGACTGAACATCCAATCTGACTGAACATCTGATCAAACTGAACATTCAACCTGACTGAACATCCAATCTGACTGAACATCCAATCTGACTGAATATCCAACCTCACTTTACATCCAACCTGACTGAACATCCAACCTGACAGAATATCCAATCTGACTGAACTGGACTGAATGAACATCCAAACTGACTGAACATCCAACCTGACTTTACATCCGACCTGACTGAACATCCAACCTGACAGAACATCCAACCTAACTTTACATCCAACCTCACTTTACATTCAATCTGACTGAACATCCAATCTGACTTTACATTCATTCTGACTGAACATCCAATCTGACTGAACATCCAATCTGACTGAATATCCAACCTCACTTTACATCCTATCTGACTGAACATTTAACCTGACTGAACTGGACTGACTGAACATCCAATCTGACTGGATGGAGAAATCCATCAAATGACCATTCTGTCTGACTGTTTCAGAAAAATACAAAATGACAATACCAGTAAATCAATTCTTAGATACCTGGTCAACTTCCACTAACTTCCCTGTTGGATGTCTTGCCTTCACATACATGTCCTAAAACAGAAGAAGAAAACTAGAATCCAGATGTCTGAAATACCTCCACATTTCCAAGAATAACAAAAGGAAAATGAAACTATAAATAATACTCAAGCTGTCAACATTTTTAAGCATTTTTAGAAATTTAGATATACACAAAACTTCTGGGAAATTGATGCCATACAGAAGTTGCATGGACAAAATCTGTCTACATGAATATCCATTATTTCACCAAGTACCTAAACTGGAGTTATTATCAAAAGAATTTCTCCATTGCCATAAAACTTAAGCATGCACAAGTTTAGAAGATAGACAAGATGTATGGTAAGTTTCATCAAAATCAGCACTGTAGTTTGGAAGTAGGTGCATGGACAAAGTCGTGTTTAGAGAGGAGCTGACAGACAGAAAGATGGTGTTAAAAAAATGAATGAGTGAGTGAGTGAGTGAGTGCTTGGGGTTTAAGGTCGTGCTTAACAATTTTTCAGTCATATGACAGCTATTTAAAAAATGAACACATGCACAGCAATGTCCCCTAAGACAAGATCACTGTTACAAGAACAGGTAGTCCTAAAGGGAAGTGTCAGGATTATGGGTGGAAGAGTGATCGGAGTAAACTACCGACCTTCAATAGGTACGTGACAAACCTCGCTATTCAAAAACAAGTCTGAACCAGGAGGAGCTGGAATAGAATGTGCTCTTCTTTGTTAAGGGCACGTTGACAGTCGCAATGAGACAGCACTTTAAGCCAGAGCTGCCACCCACAGAACATGAGTGGACTACATACTGGATTACTCAGTGTCAGTAAACAGTGGTTAGATGGAGCATCATGTCTGGTGTCCTCTACATAAGTGGAAATGCAATGTACTGGATTACTCAATGTCAGTATTAAAGCTGTGGATAGATGGAGCATCATGTCTGGTGTCCTCAACATTAGTGGAAATGCAATGTACTGGATTACTCAATGTCAGTATTAAAACTGTGGTTAGATGTAGCGTCATGTCTGGTGTCTTTAGTTTGGTATTTCAGTGAGGCATCACTGTAAAGAGGGCAACTTCTGAAAGGAGTCAAAGGTTTGCTGGGGCCAAAATAAGGTAAGTTAAAATGAAGACACAAGAGTAGAGAAGCCAAGACTGAAAGAAGCAAAGAGATCGAGGCAAATCAAGTTCATTCTGTCCAAATCTAACAAGCAAACCCAAGAAAGGAAAAAATGTTCATGGCTCAATGACATATTGACAATATTTATTTTATTTTATTGATAGGTGTATTACGCCGTACTCAAGAATATTTCACTTATACGACGGCGGCCGGCATTATGGTAGGAAAAAACCCATGACCATGGCAGGTTGCTGGCAAACCTTCCCACAAACAGTCAAAGAGGAAGCCAACATGTGCTGGACTTGAACTCACAGCGACCACATTGGTGAGAGGCTCCTGGGTCATTACGCTGTGCTAGCGCGCTAACCAACTGAGCCACGGAGGCCCCAACATTGACAACAGTATAATTGCATTACTGTGTTGACTGAAGAATACGGTGAACAAACTTAAGCATTACCTTGGCTTCCTCATAAGGTATCCCTTTCTCTTCTGCATCTACTTGTATTGTCTGTGTGGCCACTGCAAATAAACAAAAGTAATGTTAAATTGATTATTCGCATGACAGATTGATGGCAGGTTCAGGGTAAATACGTTGTTTCAATCTGTTACTTCGCACATACAGCCTGACTGGAATGGGTCACGTAAAATCGTCATTCCGTCTAGAACACTACAAAAATGAAAAACTTCCCAATGAATATGGAAAAATGGTTTGTCCTTGTAGCTGAATTATCATGCAATATCTGGCTTGAAATGACATCAAAACAAGGTGGCATTAAACACTAAGATTACCACCAAGGAAATGCACAGGTCTTTGCATAGGCCCCTCTCCCTGTTGCCAGAAGTCTTGTGTGTTTGCTGTGGAGCTTGCTATTTTAGTGTAAAGCAACGGACAGATAATTACGTTGGATCAATGGAAATGTCACAAGAATTCAGTAAATTCTGGTAGTATTTTACCCCTGACAAGCAGCACCTGGATTCACGATGTTTCTGCTATTATGAATCATAGACAGCATCAACATAAGATTTGAAGGCAGATACGAGTCAGCACACACTATTCCAGGCAATACATGCTAAGTGCATACTGATAATTACTTTTAATAACTTACTTGGTGAGTTTATCAACCCTGGACAGACTGCATTACACGTCACTCCAAATTCTGCAGCATCCAATGCTACAGCCTGAAAAACAGAACAGCCATTTAAAAAAACATGATATGAACACATCTGCAAGATAGGTATCTCCGGTCACCCAAATTAGCACTGTGAAAACAATGTGCGACAAAAGACATGTTTACATGATATACTCCCAATTCTTCCTGGTATTTCTTTAGAAAAAGAGTTTTTGGACATGACTGTTGCATCAATAATTTGAACTCATCTTTCACTGAAACTTTATCAATGGAAAAAGAAGAGAAAGATAAAGATCTGAATGACTACAGTGGGTTTACGTCAACAAGTGGGTGGATTTTCAGGAAAACATCATCAACATGTGAAACTGCATGTATATTTCAAAACTTGCAAATCTCATTTGTTGATTTATTGATTTATTTCATTGGTGTTTAAGCCATACTAAAGAATATTTCACTTATACGACGGCGGTCAGCATTATGGTGGGTGGAAATCAGCCGGAGCCCAGGGGAAACCCACGACCGTCCGCAGGATGCTGTCAGACCTTCCCATGTACCGCTGGAGAGGAAGCCAGAATGAGCTGGACTTGAACTCACAGTGACCGCAAATCTCATTTGTACATTTATCATTAAATAAATACCATATTAGTACATCATATATATTTATGGTCATTAAGTCATTAGAAATTATAAAACACTTGACGTCAACAAATATTTGACATGGTTATTAAAAAACATGAAATGTATATTGTAATTTCAAGGACTTTAGAAGTGTATTTAAAAATGCCCAGGTACGAATGTAATTTTTTGGTAATTTAAGAGCAATTTCTCCTTCATGTTAATTTGTAGGGAAAATTTAGTACCTTTGTCAAACCCAGAAGACCATGTTTTGTTGTTGTGTAAGCTACTTTGTTAGCTGCTCCAATAATACTATGAACTGATCCAATGTTGATAATTCGACCCCAACCTAAATAAAGAGGCAAAAATGATGCATTAATTACAATAATTATAAAATAGAATACATGTGCATCTCTCCAAACATTTTGCATATTGGGACTGATAAATACAAGTAAAATTTCACAATTTGTTCAAATTTCATTGACAAAACTTAGACCTTTTTTCCACCTTAATATATGCATAAAATGACTGAAGTATGAACACTGAATGGCCACATGTGCTAACCTTTGCATGGCAACGTAATTGATACTACATGTATCATAAGATAACATAATTATACAACTCCACCAGGCAACATAATTACAACTCCATCAAGCAACATTATATAAAACTTCATGAGGCAACATAATTTATACTTCTAATAAGAAGCTTTAATTAAAAGAGCATGTAGTTTATAACTTTAAGAGGCAACATATAGGTAACACCACAAGACACCATGTTTTGTAACTTTACAGGCACACCAGGATTCATAACACTATGTACAATTTCATGTTCATGACAAATATGAAAAAGGGTCACACATACCAAGGCAGGCATGATTTGCTGGTCCATAAAATAACATATGTTTTACCTAGCAAAAGGAGAAAATTTTAACTTTTTATGAACAGTAAAAACATTTGCATCTAGTGCAAATTTTTCATCTGACTGACCAGTCACCTTTCTCCTTCATCTTGGGTAGAAATCTCTGGATCAGTAGGAATGGAGCTGAGAGATGAAGGGCAAGCATCTCCTCCCATTTTGACCAATGAAATCTCTCCAGTGATTCCACATGTTGTATTCCTACAGGGAATTTAAAAGCAGGACAGGTATTAAACAATATTAAAATATATACCATATTTTATGACAAAATTGTACGCATTTAACCAAGAGACTTTACCAAAGGTCCAAAGGCGCAGTATTTAAAGGAGACTAAAAGAAATAACGAACAACCACATTGTTCACAAGGTACAAAAAAACTACCTCTTTTTTTTTTTTACAAGCTATAACGGAGGTCATCACATTCACCACAGACAAATAATCATTTACAATGTTCAGAACAGAGAACTTTTAGGATAACTAGATTACGTGGAAATGATTACATGAAACTGCTTTGTTCGCAAAAAAGAAAATCAAAAGAGACTGAGACAAGTAACTAAAAGCAACGTTCACAAGGAGACTAGGATAATAACTACCAGTATCAGCACTGTTCACATGGAGATTGTAGGATAAGTAACTACATGTTTTGTTGACAAAGAGGCTAGGATAAGTAAATAACTGCCATGGTAGCGAGGAGATTAGGATAATATCTACAGGTACGAGTATTGTTCATAAAGAGATTATTTATTTATTTGATTGGTGTTTTATGCCGTACTCAAGAATATTTCACTTATACGACGGCGGCCAGCATTATGGTGGGTGGAAACCGGGCACAGCCCGGGGGAAACCCACGACCATCCGCAGGTTGCTGACAGACCTTCCCACATACGGCCGGAGAGGAAGCCAGCATGACTTGAATTCACAGTGACCGCATTGGTGAGAGGCTCCTGGGTCATTACGCTGCGCTAGCGCGCTAACCGACTGAGCCACAGAGGCCCCGTAAAGAGATTATAAGATAAGTAACTATATGTGTTGCTGACAAGGAGACTAGCATAACAATTACCACCTTTGTTCACAAGGATACTATAGGATAACTATCTACCTACTTTGTTCACAAGAGGACTAGGATAACAATTACCTGCTTTGTTCACAAGGATACTACAGGATGACTAACTACCTATTTTGTTCACAAGAAGACTAGTATAACAATTACCAGCTTTGTTCATAAGGATACTATAAGATAACTAACTACCTATTTTGTTAACAAGAAGACTAGGATAACAATTACCTGCTTTGTTCACAAGGATACTATAAGACAACTAACTACCGATTTTGTTCACAAGGAGACTAGGATAACAATTACCCACAGCGTTCACAAGGATACTATAGGATAACTACTTATTTTGTTCACAAGAAGACTAGGATAACAATTACCTGCTTTGTTCACAAGGATACTATAGGATAACTACATACCTATTTTGTTCACAAGAAGACTAGGATAACAATTACCCACACCGTTCACAAGGATACTAGAGAATAACTAAACTACCTATTTTGTTCACAAGAAGACTAGGATAACAATTACCCACACCGTTCACAAGGGTACTAGAGAATAACTACACTACCTATTTTGTTCACAAGGAGACTAGGATAACAATTACCCACATCGTTCACGAAGAGATTACAGGATAAGGTCCTACCTGTCCTTTTCACTTGGAGGCTAGGATTATACTTACCAGCAGTATTTAAAAGGAGACTACTGGGTAAGTAACTAATTGCCGTGTTTATAAGGAAACTGTAGGACAGGCAACTATCGAGTCTGTTCACAAGGAGACTAGAATAATAATTACCAGCATTGTTCACAATGAGACTACAGGATGCGTAACAACCTGTTTTGTTCACAAGGAGACAAGGGTAATAATTACCAGCAATGTTCACAATGAGATTATAGGATAAGTGACTACCTGTTTTGTTTACAAGGAGACTATAGGATAAGTAAATACCTGTCTTGTTCACAAGGAGATTAGGATAATAGTTACCAGCATTGTTCACAAGGATATCAACACCCGCTGGAAAGAGACCAAAGACCTGATCAACAAAGTTGTGGATTTCCTCCGGCCTTAACAGATTAACCGGTACAAACTGAACTGACTGGTTTGGATGACATTTAAGGCTGAAACAACAAACATAAGTCAATATACAAACTTGGTTAAATCTGGTTTACTACATTATTAAAATAAAAACCAAACTGCATAATTAAACATTTTTTTTTTGAGATGTGTTCAACGCCTTGCTAAAGAATACTTCACATTACTCCTATGTCATTTCTCTACTAGTATATGGGCTGATTTAAGGAGAATTCCATGCAACATGCCAGGTACAAATCACCTGACTTACAGCTGCAAGCACAACAGCTGGGGCTGGTTCTGAACACATGGCTGAACATCACTGGTCTTGGGTCTTCCATTTTTCTCAAGGACTCCCTTAGATGCATTTAATTTACTCATTTTATTTATTTGATTGGTGTTTTACGCCGTACTCAAAAATATTTCACTATAAGATGGCAGCCACCATTATGGTGGGAGGAAACCGTGCAGATCCCGGGGGAAACCCATGACTTTCCCATGCACTTCCAGAGAGGAAGCCAGCATTAGCTGGACTTGAACTCACAGTGACCGCATTGGTGAGAGGCTCCTGGGTCAATGTGCCACAATGGCGTGTTAACCCCCTCAGCCACACAGGCCCTGGCTCTAATTTAATTTAAACTTACATGTTTAATTCTGCCACAATATTAGTAATGGTAGAGTCCTGGCCCAGACCTGTCACAACAACCGAACAGCCCTTGGTTACCAATGTTTTGACAACTGCCAATCCTACTCCAGAGGTGGAGCCTGTTACCAAGGCGACCTTATCTTCCATACTATTCTGTGTAAAAACAATTAATGAAATAATGAATAATTACAGTATAAAATGGGACTTTTAATTAAGGGTCCTAATCGATAAAATCATGAAGATCATCATGAATGAAGACAGAAAAAAAACACAACTTACAGCCTTGTGTGATCAAAATGTCCCAAAATGTGCGATACTTGAAGCAAATACAAAAACTGAACATTAATTTTAAAATAATGTTCAATTATACCAGATAATATAATACTGTAGTTAGCTGTCAGAAAATTAAGTTTGGGCCTTTGGCTAATATTTTAAAGCTGTCATTTTAGGCATAAGTCTTACATAATAAAACCAAATGGATTCACCGCCTCTTCCTTTACAGGAGGAAAAAAAACACAAGGAAAACAAACACAGGATATCTTTTGCAGACCGTCTCGTCACGTTTTTATGTTGTTCAAACAACTTCGGGTTGCTGCTTAGCACTGAACAGTTTTGCGTCAAACATCCATGAAGTGATGTAGTCCTACTTATAAAGATAAGGTAATGTAGGACTTGGGATACAAAATACATACCGGTAGTGGTATAGGTATTATAGGGTTTGTAGCCCAAGTAGGACGTTTTGGCCCGTGTGTTGATGACATTAGAGGGATATTTTCAATTTGTTTGACATATTTCAATTTGTACCGGTCCATCCCATTTGTTAAATAACACCCCTCCCTGCTCCGACCACATAATCACACTCCTCGCTCACAATCACATGGGCACAAGTGCTTCTTCATCACCGCTGTTGACTGTAAATTTGACATCACCGCAGCCGAGTTCATCGATTGCCGTAAAATTACCTGCATCTGAATTAAAACTGTCTATAAAATATTGAGATGCCAGAGATACCCAAGAATACAGACACCTGGGAGTATAAATGTCCATGATACCTTTAACTCTAGACCTTGTTATGGACGAACAAAAGAGAGGCGATAGGTTGACAAGTTGTCAAAACACAGCTGACCGCTAATTCAGCCGCTAAGTACACGTGGTTAACACTGAGGAGTTACGTAAGGGGAGACAACTGCGGAATGCATTCCTGCCTCAGGAGGCTGTACCTGCTGTTACACCTCAATGAAACCTTGAATCCTTCATCTCTAAATTTAGACAATCTTTATGAAAATCGTTTTTGTTACCTTCAAACTGATTGGAATTCCTTGTTTACTTCGTTGATATCTGTTAGCATTGTAAAGTTGAACTACCTATAAACAAACAGACTTACTTTGATGTAGGCCTAAATATAAGTTTCCTCGTAGCTTGACGTTAAAAGTAATTATAAGTGGAATCAAAACAATACATCCGTCATTTTGGAAATTAGACCATATTTCTGAAAATTGTTTTCGTTATACATTTAAAATATTTTGAACTCATGGCCATCGCTATATAGCATGTTTAACTTAGCACATGAATAATTGTACTGTAAAATAAAGTTGAACGATTTTTTATTGCTGTTGTTGTAAATTTGATTTTCTTGGTGTAAAATCGGGAATTGTTTTGGGGTTTTTTCATTTTATTGTTTGATTAGTGTTTTACGCTTTATTAGAGGATATTTTACCTTCATTATGCTATGATCGTTTCGTACCATCGTGTTATCGCTTCGTGCCATCGCTTCACGCCATCGTGTCATCGCTTCGTGCCATCACCTCGCAATGGAACGATGGACGGCACGATGGTACGATGATGACTTTATCCGGCTTCCATAACTTTCTGCATAGTTTATGATGGTGTTGAGCGTGAATTGTTTTGGGAATCTCTCTTGTGATTATCCACCTGGGAGTCCATTTTGGTTGATGAATGTCTGTTTCAACGCCTGGATTAGAACAATATGTCAATATTTGAGACCAAATCCTCCTAACGGTCTGTCAAAGACCCACTGTCTAATAAAAAGACAATGCTCGATCGTCCACGCGGCGAATTACGGCACAATCAATAGTTTTTTTAAAAAGCTGACAGAATATATACTGAATCGATAATGAAGAGAAATGAGTTGCTTTTTTATGCCTAAAATGGTCCAGGCGTTCAGTTAACAAACACGCCTCGTTCGCCTTGTCTGGATGAACAGTTAATGACTGAAATGAACTAGCATGCTTTGTACACCATTTGGGTAGTCATTTCATCCATTCGCCTAGAACACTCCTTGCGTTTTTCCATCATCATTGAAAACTGTCGAATGTTTCTCTTTGCATGATTCCGTCCTATTTTCGTACTTTCTATACTTGCTTAGTTCTTTGGTGGTTTGAGTTAAACGTCGTTTGGGAATTGATCCTGCGATTATTGACCAGTAAGTCAATTTTAGTTGATAAAAGACTCAATCTCTCAGTGGCCAGCCAAAGCTCATTTTACTCTCTTCGAGAAAATCATTCCAACCATTATATGCTTGCATGTACCATTGTTCCACTCGATCATGTTCCTGACAACAACAACAACTCAACAATTCCAAAAGCTATATATTACTCCAGCAGCTCAAGGCCGGTGACTGAGCCATTTTGCACAATGGCCTCTAATTTGCATAAAACTAGTGCAATAACTTTGAAGTACCGGTAATGAAATGAAACAAATCTGACTAACACGCATTTTTCACATTGGCGGTTGCCATGGTAACCAAGGCTATCTTAAATTTTCACGGATTTTGTATTTTAACAAATGTAGGCAAGATGGTGCAAATTAGCCTATCAGAAATATAGTTCATGCTAGTTAAAAGTGTGCAGCTTCGTAGACAGCAAGACAGAGATTACTCTCATGGGCGAGTAGTATACTGTTATTCTTCAACCTTTTCGCATGTTTGCAGGGTGTTTATTCAAACACCCATTTGGTAGAGTGTCCACTTCGATCCTGTAGCGTCAATCCTGGGTCGAGTGACACCTAAGACTTTAACAGAGGAAGTAACTTCCTCGCTTGGCGCTCAGCATGAAGGGCATAGAGTAACAACTGGTTGACCCGTATCAGCATAATGGCTCGGGCGGAGCGGCTTACTTGGCTTCGGTAAGTCGTTTCAGTGAAGCAGCACTAGATAAAAGAGCGGTGGAAATCAACAAGCAACAAGGAGGCACATCATATGCACACTAAGGATTCCTTCGTCGTCATTTGACTGAAAAATTGTTGAGTATCACGTTAAACCCTATGCACTTATTCACTCACTCTGAAGGCACTATTCTGTGTTGGCTGATCATTTTTTTTTCTTTTTTGGTGTACA
Organism: Liolophura sinensis; assembly: GCF_032854445.1. NCBI lineage: Eukaryota > Metazoa > Mollusca > Polyplacophora > Chitonida > Chitonidae > Liolophura > Liolophura sinensis. The sequence goes on from NC_088306.1 coordinate 20,644,668, forward strand.
ACTGAAATTGCAGCCCAATCCAATCAATGTAGTTTTGTCTCTAAAATCATATGGAAAAAGTGCATAAAATGCACTGGAAGCTGCACTTTCAGATAATTTTTAAGAATGTTTAAGATATACTGTGAGCTTCTAATTCAATGAACCCCAAACAGAAAAACAGTCTCTGTCTCTTCAGATAATTAAAAGTTACGTAAACAATTTATCTTGAAATATTTTAATGACGCTCTGTAAATTGACTCTTTAACTATTGTCATGCGCAGCATGGGTGTTTGAAACTGGAAACATCTAGACATCCTGTAATGCCCCAATAAATGTTACGTGCACAAAAGACGTTACTTTGGGGGATGCTTAAACTTATATCTTTCTAGTAGGATGTCATCTTACCTTTCAAACAAACGCCAAAACACCTTTCTAAGATCAACAGAACTCTGAGAATCAGGAAAAAATAAGAAACTAAATTTGCAATTAGCGTCGCTGCATTTGTGTTTGTGTGCGTTTTTTAAATTTTTTTTTGGGTTTTTTTTTTTGCTTTTGGGTTGTTTTTTTTTTTTACCTAATTCTGCTTATGCCATTGTCCTAGACGTCGTATATCTCGCTACTATGTAAGCATTTGTATATGAGCAGTGATAAGGACACCCTAGCTGAGGTAAACTGCAAATAGGCCGCCTTTCGGTGCTTATACATGTGACCAATTCGCCAACAATGGACCTCCGAGGCCGACGTGGTTAGCATGTCAGCGCTGCGTAATGACTCACCAATGTGGTCGCTGTGAGTTCAAGTCCAGCTCATGTCGGCTTTCTCTCCGGCCGTACGTGGGAGGTCTGCCAGCAACCTGCGGATGGTCGTGGGTTTCCCCCGGGCTCTGCCCGGTTTCCTTCCACAATAATGCTGGCCGCCGTCGTATAAGTGAAATATTCTTGAGTACAGCGTAAAACACCAATCAAATAAATAAATAAATTTAAGTTTGCATGTCAGTTGGAGATGGTTGGTTCTAATTCAGGGATGGAAATCGGTGGGTAGTTAAATCACCCGTATCGTGCCCTTAGCCAACCCTGTGATTTGTCCACAAGAGACGATGCGATTGTGTGATAATTAAAGGACTTCTGGGCGACTGACATGTGGAACTTTATACCATAGTACTACGTCCTTGAAAACAAATATCCAATATAGTCATTGCAGTAACTTTTTAAATTGATTCAATAATTATGATGTCACCCGAGGCAATGAGCTCTTGCCGTCGAAACTGGGCTTATGCAGTTTAACGTCATGAATTAGAAAAAAGTGTTACTACTTCATTTTCTTTGAAAGCATATGGATTTTGAACATATCGATGTGCAGAGGTTTGTATTGTTACATGTCACTGACTCATTGACTGAAATAATAAACAACTGAATATAGGCGACCAGCTAAAAGAAATAAACTATAGTACAGACCTCGACCCATATGGGAAAAAATGGTTTCTTTCATGTAGGGCTATGATTTGAAAAATTAGAATAGAGAAGTCGAAACAGTAGGCATAAGTGGAATGGAGGGACAAGGGTTTAGGATTAACGCCTCAGGTGTCGTCACCTCTGGGATCAGTCAAACATGGCAAAACTCAGATATTGATAAAAATTGTATATTTATTTTTCTCAGACCTAAGCATTATAATATAGTCCTAACAGAATTTCGAACTGATCAGACTTTAATATAATTATTTTATGAAAAATCAGAAGGACGGCATCCTGGACACCGAGTCGGCATACTCCATCAGGGAACGTGTGCCGCAGAGAAATTCTTCCTTCAGTTGGTTGTATGTGTCCTACATCCGTCTGTATTTCTTTCTCTTAATGGGAGGAGCTGCACCGCCTTTTAACTGTAGAACTTCAAACTCATTGGCCGCCTGTTGGCACTAGAGGCATTACGGCCATTCGGCGGACGAACCGGTACAATGCGGCCTTCATCTTATATTCTGAGGTTAGTCTCAGACTCTGTACCTTCCTGGGTGCAGAGTCTGGGTGAAGTGAAAACAATACCCTTTCAAATGGGTTTCAGGGAAAACACGCAAAGCAGCGTTGTGAGCGGCCGACTCAGGGGATTCAAGTGTGCACCATGGCAAGCTGACACGTCACGAAGAATCTCAAACATTCGGGTATACGTGGCCTGGGATTTGTCCGGCAGAAGTCCAAACACCAATGGAAACATGTGTCTGTGTAACTTGGCATGGATGGAATAGATTGGCTTGAACTGTGGTGGGGAAGAAGAAAATGTTCCATCACAAAAAGCTTGTCTGCTTCACATAGGTATCGTAGGCTATCATGGGTCCCAAAAAGGATAATTCTGTCATGGGTACCGCTGTCTGCTAGGATAAAACTTTCTCCACTCGACGTTTCTTTCCATTCTCCAGTAAGATGGATATCTGTCCTGGATTTAGGTATTGTGGGGATAGTATTTTGTCGCTGTTTATAAAGTCTAGACTTGACAGAATCAAAGGTCGGCGTCTTCTTTGCTACTTCATCGCAGAGTTCAGGGTCGTCTTAGGCACGCAATCTTCAAGATCTTCGGTATACAGGGATGGCTTTGGGCGTGATTTCTGACAAGTGACTAGATTTCAGTGTCAGTCAGGCGATAATCGGATTATACTATTCCTCTGAGAAGTCTACGGGGTGTCCTAATCCCTTGCGTAGACATAAGAGGAATGACTGAATATAGAATCGTAGTCATAAGTGGAAGACACCAAAAAAAAAAAAAATACAGCCACAACTTTAATTGGCCCACCAGAGTGCCACCAGGGGAGGTCTGTAGGTTTGTATATTCACATTTTACCTGAAAGCGGGGCAAATCTTGATTAAAACTGATCTCCAATCGAACTGATGACGACTTTTATCATTCATTAGGCTCCTGAAGACAGTTTGGTCCGTTTCTCCCTTCCTGTCTAGTTTTGAACAGTCGTGTGGTGGAATAGGCTGATTTTCTCGCTTACGTTTTAATGTAATACTTTTAAATTTGGCATACATGCAGCTGAATGAGTGATCTAAGAAACAGTCCGACAAACTTTTGTTCTCTTTTGAAGATATTAGTATGTATGTATTTATATTAGGGGTTCTACGTCGCACTGAACAATTTTTCAGTCAAATGATGACGAGTGGTTTGATGTGTGTACATATGCTGTCTTCTTTTGGCAGGGCGAGTTCATGCCGCCAAAGTGCTGCCGCCACTGAAGTATCATGCCGAGGACACCAGTGTAAGAGTACCACTTTCGGAGAGTAGAGACGAGAAACAACTTGCTTATTTAACTCTCAGATCCGCGATATGCTTTAGACAAGATCAAACAAAGAAACACGGAGACGCTCGAATGAGTTCAATACATATATTTTAGCACAATAGACAAATAATACAACAGACAAAAATATACAAAACAATACAAATAATTAAAAAATATATAGTCTCTTACTGATGACAGCGTCTAAATCTGGATGGAATATTCCGGCTAACAAAGGCGAGTCAATTCACCTATATATAGAATTCACAGTTAATTTATTTCTTTATTTATTTGATTGGTGTTTTACGCCGTACTCAAGAATATTTCACTTATACGACGGCGGCCAGCATTATGGTGGGAGGAAACCAGGCACAGCTCGGGGGAAACCCACGACCATCCGCAGGTTGCTGACAGACCTTCCCACGTACGGCCGGAGAGGAAGTCAGCATGAGCTGGACTTGAACTCACAGCGACCCGTATTGGTGAGAGACTCCAGGGTCATTACGTTGCGCTAGCACGCTAATCAACTGAGCCACGGTGGCCCCCGAATTCACAGTTAAATGAATTCCCCAATCTACGAATGACAGTCCAGTAAGTGGTTTATTCCCCAATTGCCTGTGTATGTATAACTTTTCAGGGTGGACGGGTAGTGTCCGTGATGCCGAGCTGTCGATGTACGTTTCACTTCTCGGAAAATATACACAAAGTTACTTTCAAGGTAAACTGGGATGAAATGTACGTAATCGCACAAAGAGACAATGAGCGATACAAGCTCCAAAATAACGTCTCCAAAAAATAGCCAGTGGCGAAACACAAGCTCACAAAGTGCTCTGTACAGAAAATAAAGTACAAATGACGAATGTCGAATTGCGCGAAAGCTGATATCTCCAGACCAGCAAAATCCTTCATATTGAATGACAGTAAATATGACTGCTCTCGAGTGGACTGGAGTAAATGACTGCTCTCAGATGGACTTGAATAAATGACTGCGAGCTTCACAACTCTGTCGCTCATATTTACGGACTAACGTAAAGAAAATTCTGGATGGTTTGATCGTAAACATGTTTACAAAACCGTTACATATTTCCAGAATGTGTAACTTGTGTACAATGACACTAAACTAATAAACACCGAAGCCTCCAGAACCCCCGACTGAATAACAGTGCAGGCGATAACATATAAACAGGCAAAAATGTAGGTCAGATAATGACAATTAAAAAGTGAAAAAATATAATACAATGTGCAAAGACAGTATGCAGTGAATGTTTGGGGTTTAACGTCGTACTTAACAATCTTTCAGTCATATGACGATGAAGAAATCCTTAGAATGCATGTAATGGGCCTCCTTGTTGCAGGACGGATTTCCACCGCTCTTTTATCTAGCGCTACCTCACTGAGACGACTTACCGAAGGCTGGGACTATTGTATATAATAGTCCCAACCGAAGGCAAGTAAGCCACACCCAAGCCATTGTACTGATACGGGTCAACCAGTCGTTGCACTATCCCCTTCACGCTGAACACCAAGCAAGGAGTGAGTGATGTTATAAATTAGGGGTTTCCCAAGCCCTGAAAAGGGATGATGCACGCCACATTTAACTGCAAGAGTAAAACCTATACTACATTACTGGAGATAACACTCAAATAAACGGGATGAGGGTTTGCGGGGACTCAAAATGGCCTTGAATAACAATGAACTTCGCCACTTAATTGAAAACTTTTACTCTGTTTCGTGAAGGAGACAGAACTGCCTGTAAGGTGTGCTGAAAAATACCATAATGTGATAGCTTTGCTAGCATTTGAGTTCTGAGTACATTATATCTGGGACATCTTAAAAGAAAATGTACTTGGGACTCATCTAAGATAAGATAAGAGGTAAGACACAGAACTGCCTGTAATGTGTGCTGAAAAAATACCATAATGTGATAGCTTTGCAAACATCTGAGTTCTGAGTACATTATATCTGGGACATCTTTAAAGAAAATGTACTTGGGAATCATCTAAGATAAGATAAGAGGTAAGACACAGAACTGCCTGTAATGTGTGCTGAAAAATACCATAATGTGATAGCTTTGCAAACATCTGAGTTCTGAGTACATTATATCTGGGACATCTGAAAAGAAAATGTACTTGGGACTCATCTACATCACAAAAATCACGCCAGCCAGTTGGGTGACAGTTTATCTTGAAAAGGCGTAAGTTATGAGGTAAGACACCAGACATTAATCTGAAAAATAAGACATCATATCGTCTTGGAGATAGGCTTACATAACCACTGGAAATAGAAGGCTGAAATTTTAAATAAAACGACCATTATTCGTTGTATCCCACTCATTCTGTCATTGCGAGTAGAAGTGTGACTTAACTTCGTTGAACATCTCTCGACATGATAACGAGTAAGAGACAGATATATTATTCGGCAGGAGCGCTTGTTTTGCAGCCTTGCCCGCTTCTACATTACCCGCGATTCCCAGGTGGGTTGATAACCATGCCAAACAAATCTCTATTCCCTGAAAATAAAACGAGGTTATCAACCATAATAGCTCGAAAATCACAGGAGATACAGTTTGCCAAGAGTAATTCTTAATTGCCTGCAATGCAGCAAGTGAATCAGAAAAAAATACAGCCCACACTGGTCTATATTCCTCAAACCAGCGTAAAGAACAGAGGATTGCTAATAACTTACATGTAAAGACCGACAATTTATCAGACACTCTAAGTGATTGGCATAATTATATATCCGGCACTAAAAACCAAATACCACACTTACCTGCCTCTGGGCACTTTGATGCATCTGAAAATAGTTTTAAAAAAGCAGACCAGTTGTTAGACACATAGCTTTTTAAAGACAAGCAGATAAGGTCAGGTTGGTCAGATTTGCGAGTATACTTACGTAACTCCATGCAAACATTAGGTACATGGAGGAGCCAAGGGGGATGCGGGAAAGGAGCTTGATCAGGTCAATACCCACGTCATTAAGGATTTCTCTTGATCGTACGCTAACGTTCCCGGGATGGCGTCCATTGTACAGAAAATCATAATAAGAAGGCTGTAACAATTGAGAAGCGGGATTATCGTAGGACGAACTGAGAACAAGAGTGTATTTTAAAGTTCTGAGCTTACGTCTAATCGACAAGGGGAGCTCACCGCAGGCCACTTGCAAACAACGTAACGAGGTCCCTTTAATTGCACCAGTACAAACAGATAACGCTCTGTATTAGATACTGTCTAGCTTACCTTTAACTGACTGGGCCGCTGAATCGAATACTTCTCAACAATAATCCAGTCTTGACAGAATGAGAGCCCTGTATAACATCAATAAAGAGGTTTTATCTGCCCCCCCCCCCCATGAAGTTCCGGAAATGGATCCCATTAAATTAATGGCCTTAGTACATTTAACAACTATCTGATCGATATGGTTAGACCAGGTCAGAGACTTATCTAACCACACTCCTAGGTACTGAAATGCAGGTGATATTTTTATGGCATAATTACCCAACAAAAGTGGAGAGTCCGAGATTATGCGTTTACGAGTAAATATCAAACCTTCCCATTTAACAGGAGAACATTTAAACCCCCACTTTTTTCCCCAGGAAAAAATACAGTTTAGTCTCTTTTGGATGTACTTATGAGCCTACTTAAAACTTTTGGACGATGCCCATACGGCTTTGTCATTTGCAAAAAGACCAAATTTTGTTTTAGGATGAACAACACTAGGAAGATCATTTGTCATGACATTGAACAATAACGGTGAAATGACACTTCCCTGAGGCGTGCGTGCGTGCTTGGGGTTTAACGGCGTACTCAACAATTTTTCAGTCATATGACGACGAAGGAATCATTAGGGTGCATGTGCGTGTAATGTGCCTCCATGTTGCAGGACGGATTTCCACCGCTCTTATTTAGTGCTGCTTCACTGAGACGACTTACCGAAGGCAAGCAAGCCGCCCCGCCCGAGCCATTATACTGATACGGGTCAACCAGTCGTTGCACTATCCCCTTCATGCTGAACGCCAAGCGAGGGAGTTACAACTTCCTCTTTTAAAGTCTTAGGTGTGACTCGATCAAGGATTGATCCTTGATCTACCGGTCCCGAAGCCGACGCTCTACCAACTGTGCTATCCGGGCCGGTCCACTTCCCTGAGGTGTACCATGCTCCGTAGTAATAGGGTCTGAAAATTCTTTACCTCCACGAACAGGTATTTTGTCTATTAGACAGAAAGTTTCTCACCCATGCCAATATCTTTCCCCCCAAACCCATCTCTGCCATTTTCTTCAGCACCCCTCTTCTCCACACCATATCGTACGCCTTCTCAACATCTAAGAAAACTGCTAAAACATATTCCTTATTTAACAAACCATTCTTAATATCAGATTCTAGCCTAACAACGTGTTCTGTTGTCCGTCGGTTACGTCTAAACCCACTCTGTAATGGGGAAAGAGTGAGTGAGTGCTTGGGGTTTAACGTCGTTCTCAACAATTTTTCAGTCATATGACGACGACTAATGGGGAAAGAAGACCTTCAAGATGCCACGTTAGGCGAGCATTGACCATACGCTCCATCATTTTACATAAATTGCTGGTGAGTGAGATGGGTCTATACGATAACGGATTAGAAGGAGGCTTTCCGGGCTCGGGAACAGGCACCACAATCGCTTTACCCCAGGACATAGGCATCGTCATGGAATTTCAAACACTGTTAAAAAGAAGTAACAATATGTTTAAGCATGAATCTGGCATATTACGCAACATACAATTATGGACACCATCTTCTCCTGACGTACTGTTGTTACTTCTTCATATAGCCTGCTTGACTTCTGCCAAAGAAAAGTCATTGTTTATTACCATATCGTCAAACATAATATTAGAGAAATCACACTCCTTCTCATCGTCATCTTTGTAACGATTAAAATCAGGGTCATAATTGTCAGAGCTATTGACAAAAGCAAAACTTATTAGCCTTATCTATATCACTTACATATATTACATGTTCTTTACTTAGAGTGGGTACAGATGAGTTAGAGTGGTTTCCCCTAACTGCGTTAACCTTTTGCCAAACCGATTTAATAGATGTGTTAGAATTTATGGTAGGGCAAAACGTACGCCAATATGACTTCTGGGTTCTCTTGATTATTTTTTGAGCTTGTGCCTTCTTGTTCTTGTAGCCTATAATATCAAGATGGAGTAGCGTACGTTTTTCTTTTTTTTTTTAGCTTTCTTGCGAGCTTTGATGGCTTGCTCACATTCTTCATTCCACCAGGGTACAGGAGGTTTTGGACAAGGTCCTCCTGATGACGGCATACTGCTTTCGTCTTCTTTGGAAATGTAACCTAAAACTGCATCGTTAAACTCAGCCAAATATAACTAACTACATCAGTTTTCGAAACTTTGCCTAGTGAATGCTTAAAAAAGCTCCAGTCCCCACCTTCAGTTTTCCATCTTGATAGCCAGTGGAGTTGTTACATAACGGCTTACCAATGCGAACATGCACGCGATAATGGTCGCTGGCACAAGGTGACAGCTGATCCACAGACCAAGAATAGCCAGCACTTATATTAGTAGAACAATATGTAATACCCAGGCATGATATATTACCAGTACGAATATCAATTCGTGTCCCCGCACCAGTTTTCAAAATAACAAAGCCATTCGTATCAATAAAATCTGCAACAATTCTACCATTTACATTAAAATCAACACTACCCCATATGCGATTATGAGCATTGAAGTCACCACAAATAACTGTAGGTCCACTTACAGACTCCAACACAGCTGTTAGTTCATCATTAATTAAGCGTTTTGCAAGGGTTGTAAATATTAATAACATTAAAACGCTTACCAAACTTAGGAGCTAAACACACACATTGACATTCAAATGAGGTTACATTAGGCAACTTAATTTCGGAGTACGAGACATTATCTCGGACTAGTGTAAGCAGGCCACACCCTCGGCCTTCCCGATCCTTCCTAACTGCCGTGAATTCGGACAGCTTGAACTAATAAGGCTCATTGAGAAAGGTCTCCTGCAAACATATAATATCTGGTAATTCGGGTAAGTTAAAGACATACTTTTTGAATTCTTGACCATGCACATACAAACTTTGGACATTTTGATGAAGTAAATAAAAAGTCATGATAGTAAATAAATAGTACACAGCATTATCCATGAGTAGCGGTTGGGCTACTGGATTTTAATACTGCCATTAGTTTTGGTAAAGAAATTGCATCTTCTCCAAGATAACAACTTGTAGATGAAATTATTTGCTGCAGATTGTCTCCCTTTTTCTTTACTTTCAGAAACACAAAAACAATTTCTGTTATAAAAGCGATCAGCTTTACCAGTAATTCACCTGACTCAATAGACGTTACTTGACTGTATTTGTTCTCACCTCTAGCCTCCAGTGTAGGTATCCTAATAGCTTGGCTAATAGGTCGCGAGGTCATCGGAGAGGAGGCGGGGTTGGGGGAGGTAGGTCAATTGGTGCATTGGGGTAAGGCACAGCTGTTTGTGTTACAGGGCGGCTATACTGGGCTGTCGTCTCTCTAACTGCAGGCTCTGAAATGTTTTGTGCTTTCCTGGAATCTGTTCTGACAATCCTCAACGCTTCTGCAAAAGATAATTTTTCTTTCGTTTTAATAAACTGTGCTATATTGGCTTCCTTTCTCACGGGACAGCCACCAAAGGCAGGAGAGTGGTCGCCATTGCAATTGCAGCATTTTGGGTCCTCCATATTAGGACAATCAGAATAATCATGATTCTCACCACATCGTGAACAACATCTGCCAGATTTACACCCCAGGGCCCTATGGCCCATCCTCTGACATTTGTAACACCGAAAAAACTCAAATACAAATAGGTACAAATTCTCTATCTGTAAAATTCTGAAATGCAATGAACACATGTTTAGGCAAAGACTTTAATTCAAAGTGTAATAGAATAGACATTGACAGGGTTTTATCTCGTCGGAACATACGCTCAGCACGGACCACGTTATATTCCGACAAACTTTCCTTAATTTCATCTACATCAAATTCATCAGCTAATCCTGAAATAACACCCTTTACAATAGTTTTATCGTTCTGATAACACACCACATCAAACCCCATAACGTTAGAACATGCCAAAGGACTCTTAGCTTGCTGGACATTGTTGCATTCTATGGCTAGATTACCAGCATGTAAACGTTTTACTGATTTCAGCGCTCTCGCTGTAGCGCCTCGCCTAAACGTAAAGGGTTAACTTTAGATAGAGAGTGGTTACCAATGGAACTTCAGGCGTAGAGGAAACAGAACGAGATTTCTTACCAGCAGCATCTTCAGGATTTAATCTCAAACGTCGTTTACCAGAGTGTAAGATACTTGGCCCGATTTCCATATCAGACTAGAGCATCCGAGTCCACGGACTCTCCAGCCGACTCATCAATTGTGGCGTGGGGCTTGAACAAACTGTACAGGTAAAAACTTCGTGCAACAACACACCAACGGGGAGCTATCAGTTAGCCCACGGACTGTTAGTTTTGCTGTGGGGTGCCTCACAGCAAAAGGCGTGGACGACAGAAGCCCGTGTTAGTAGTGCTGAAAACACAGTGCATATACAATCAAAACAACCTGCCTCTATCTAACCACTATCCTGACAAAACAATCTATTTTGAAAAAAAACAAGAAAAAAGAAAACTACAAAGCAATCCTACGCTATATACAACACGAAAAACACAAAAAAACTATGTACAGTTAAATTTACAGCCAAAATCATACAATAGTACAACCAAGAGACAGTAGCTAAGCGCCACAACACCTGGAGCTCAAAAACAGGTCCGACCTGTACGACAGCTTTTTAGGCCGATTGATTGACTGATTGAAGCATTGGCCCATTGATTGAATGGTTGAACCATTGATCGATTGATTGACTGGTAGAAACAATAATTGGCAGACTGATTAACAGGTTAAAAATGACTAACTAATCGCTTAACTGGTTGAAAAATTGACTGACTAATGCATTTCTGGTGGCAACCTACGGATGATCGTGAGTTTTTTGTACGCATAAATCTGGCCGTCGACGAATAAGTGAACAATTCTCAAGAATGGTATTAAACACCATTCAACTTAAGAATAAAATTGAGATAAACCTACATCTTCGAGCAATGCTTTAAAACAAACGCAGATTTATTGAAATGCCTGTTTAAATCAAGTCTAAAGGCCACCTAAAATAAATCGGTTAGAATAAAACCCTAACCGCTGTAAACTGACAGGATGCCGTATTTCAGCGGTTACATGTGACTATTTGCCAGTTATCTCTGGTTTTATACTCTCTACGCTGTAAGCCTTTTATCATACAGAATGCTTCCCTGCATAGACGTGTTCCGTTGGTGCCTTCTCGTTTCGTCAGCATGTTCTGGAGATTTACGACTCTTACACACTGAAGGCTGCGTTATGAAGTATATAACCTCCTTCACGACTTTTAATGTCTGGTCAATGAAGTCGTTAACACAGTCTGTTCTGACAGGAATGTGATGACTTTATGATGCAGTTTAGTTATTAATAAAACTAAATGTGGCCGGGGCCGCGGTCTAATAACCTAGATTCATTAGATGCTGTTTATTTTTACCAATATTTGTATATAATTAATTAGTGGTTAGTGGACCAACGCAGCGCAACGACTCAGCAGCCTCTCGCCAATGCAGTCGCTGTGAGTTCAAGTCCAGCTCTTCCTAGGTTCATTTCCAGGCTTACATGAGTTTAATTTGATTTGATTTGATTGGTGTTTTACGCCGTACTCAAGAATATTTCACTTATACGACGGCGGCCAGCATTATGGTGGGAGGAAACCGGGCAGAGCCCGGGGGAAACCCACGACCATCCGCAGGTTGCTGTCAGACCTTCCCACGTACGGCCGGAGAGGCTGGGCTTACATGAGAAGATCTGGCACAAACTTGCGGAGGGTCGTGGGATTCCCCCGGTCTCTGCCCGGTTTCCTCCCACCATAATGCTGACCACCAACGTATACGTGAAATAATCTTGAGCGCGGTGTAAAACACCACTCAAATAAATAAATAAATCGGCATATAGTTAAACATAACGATACCGCAGGTATATGTCCAGATATTCATTTATTTATTCTTTTTTAAATATCTAAAGTCTGCTTCTGACATACATTCTGCTGTTGTATAACTTATATCCCCTTGTGAATCGTTTTACAAATCATTTTATCAACGAACAGATCGGATGAATATTTCGACAACAAATAATTACACTTCCTTCTACCAGTTATGTTTGAACGATTGATTTATTCATTTAATGAAAGGTCCGCTGAATAATATTGAAAACAACAAGCTAACAATTAACAAATCAAATGATGAATCAGTTGTAGGGATGACTACATGAACGAACGATAGAATGAATGATAAATCCGAAGCAAAAAGACAAGATGACCACCGAAGGAAGGAACAAAGACAAAAACTTAATACGCGGATCAAGAGCAATCAACAGAAGAATGATAACAAAAGCTTAATGGAAAAGTGAACAAGAATCAGAACGGAACAGAAAACCCAACAAAAACACGCAATAAATGAAACACCCAACAGAAGAATCAAGAAAAACGCACAAGAAAGGAATCGAGATAAAAAAAACAAACAGAGAAACACCCAGTAGAAGAAATGAGAGAAACACACAAGAAAAGAATGAAGACATACACGCAATAGAGAGGCGTCAAGACAAACAGTCAATAAAAGTCAGGGAAATCACACATGGGAAGAATCAAGAAAAGACGCTACAGAATAGTAAAAAAAATGGCCAGTTTAAGAACTGAGACAAAAACGAAAAAGAATAATAATTTAAAAACGCCCATAAGAATCAACACCAAAAAGTTCAAAATCAAGACAAACAGAAAAAGTAAGACAAAAACCCTAACAGAAGAATAAAGAGAAGCAAAGTGTGTACAATTGTTTTATCACTGCTCAATAGGCATAAACAGTTGTAGTCCACAGGCATGATTTATTCCCCTCATAAAACTATGCTTTGGTATGTTTTTATGCGTTTACGGCAGACAGTAAAATATTACGGTCAAGTAGACCCGTATACACACATCGATGATGTGTTCGACTATTGACTGACCCATACACGCATGCAGACATCTGTGGCTGTTCAGACAGCCGTCATGCGTCTGACAGGCACGGGTGCTGGAAAAAATATTGTTATACCAATGAGATAGATAGTGAGGTGAAGGTGAGATGAAAACGTTCTCAAACCGAATTGAAAGAGTGGTCATCATAAAGCCTTCTACAGACTGAAAGTGAAACTACATCGAGTGAACCAGTAGCAGATCTATTTTGAAACTTTGGAATCAACAGCTCGGATGGTCTCAGGTGGGTATACGCATTAACCCTAAACTGTGTTAAGCATAGGGATATATTTTTATGCTGATTCCTCAATAAAATCAAGCCTATTAATTGTCGATATTAGCGTCGATATTCGAAATCGTTCGGGAAACATACAAACCATTTCTAATTACGTGAATCAAATTTCTAAAATCTTTTCAAATAATGACGTTGTCTGGGCTAGAGCCCCAAATTGTTGACGCGATTTGCGAGAAAAGTTACCAAAAATTATTATCAAAATTTATTAATATAATTTGTCTATTTGGTCAATGTTACATATTTTCCGTTACAAGGAATTATGTTCAGAACGGAAAAGCCCTATTTACCTGAGAATTTTGAGATACATAGGGTACCGACTGAATGGGTATCGTAAAATTGAAGAATACGCTGCACAGCAAAATAAAGACTTTCTGATAAGCTTGACAGTTTGTGACTTTAGATTACATAATATATGTACAATCACCAAGCCCATGAATGCCGCACAATAGTATTTTAACATTCCACCGTATAAGATGATCGAGATGTTAAAAGCTTTTTTCAAACTTCCCATCGTCTGTTAAAAGACAGCCTTTTTCTCACATAGAAATAATACCTTTTCAATTTCCAAAGAAATTGTATAACAACATGTTTAAAACATAATTAATGACGTACAATATATATAGAGGGTAAAACCAGAGTAGCGACGGCAGTGTAGTAGCTGGCAAATGGTCACACGCAACCGGGGTAACATGGCCTCCTGTCAGTTTACCTCATTCAATTGTTCATTCAAATGTATAAATAGTAGCAAATTATCGCCCCCCCCCCCCCCTCCCTTACCATTATGACTTAAGCACAATTGGGTTTAAAGGATAGCGCCAACCTTTACTTACCAATTATACCCAAATTACAGGTATTCTATAATCAGACGAACTGACGGCCTGCTATAAAGCCACCTGAATGTTTGAACAGGTATTTATGCGTCAGTCAACAATTGACGTAAAGGCATAGTCAGCACGTAGACTACCTGTCTTTTTCAAACTTCTTAAAGTAGGATATCTTCTTATAGGCATCTTTTTCAAGCTTCTCAAAGTAGGATATCTTCTTATGGCTATCTTTTTCAAGCCTCTTGAGGTAGGATACCTTCTTATAGCTATCTTTTTCAAACTTCTTAACGTAGGATATCTTCGTATAACTATCTTTTTGGAGCTTCTTAAAGTTGGATATCATCGTATAACTATCTTTTTCAAGCTTCTTAAAGTACGATACCTTCTTATAGCTATCTTTTTCAAGCTTCTCAAGGTAGGATATCTTCTTATAGCTATTTTTATCAAGCCTCTTATGGTAGGATGTCTTCTTATAGCTATCTTTTTGGAGCTTCTTAAGGTAGAATATCTTCTTATAGCTATCTTTTTCAATCTTCTTAAGGTAGAATATCTTCTTATAGCTATCTTTTTCAATCTTCTTAAGGTAGAATATCTTCTTATAGCTATCTTTTTCAATCTTCTTAAGGTAGGATATCTTCCTATAGCTATCTTTTTCAAACTTCTTGAGGTAGGATGTCTTCTTATGGCTATCTTTTTCAAGCTTCTTAAGGTAGGATATCTTCTTGTAGCTATCGTTTTCAAGCTTCTTAAGGTAGGATATCTTTTTATAGCTATCTTTTTCAAGCTTCTTAAGGTAGGATGTCTTCTTATAGCTATCTTTTTCAAGCTTCTTAACGTAGGATATCTTCTTATAGCTATCTTTTTCAAGCTTCTTAAAGTAGGATATCTTCTTATAGCTATCTTTTTCAAGATTCTTAACGTAGGATATATCTTTGAATATATGTATATTTGACTGTGTACGTACATATGTAGAAATGCTTATTTCGAGTCTCTTTAACTGCTTCTTTAATTTTAAACCCACTGTGTGGTAATTACAATTCTGTTCGGCTCGTGGACATTATGAAGGCTATTAAAAACAAAATTTAATAAACATTTTTTTTACGTTTCTCTCACCAATTTTCACGAGGGATAGTTTCAATTTTGACATTGTAAATTATCCTTACGTGGAAAGGAACATACCGAAAGGTCCCGCATATGACGTGTACACATCTCGCCGTGTAACATTTGTTGTGTGTGGTGTGTTACGTCACGATTTCAATGAACGTCACAGGGTTATTTGCCGATTTCAACCAAGTTAACTTCACGGGTTATTACTGCAAAAACTGGTATTTCAAGGTTATTCATTCTTCACTCCAAGTTTCTTAAGTTTTACAAAGGAATACTTTTTTGTAAGTAAATGTGGGCTGTGTTCGAAACCTCTGGCGCTCTGCTTCATAACTGTGTCTAATTCTGCTTCACTCCGAGATATAGGGGACGTATATTTGTTGTGTTAAAATAAATCGCCTCGTTGGATGTATGAACAGTTGTAATCAAAGCGCAACCGAGACACATAATTTTGATTATCGACAACTTAATTATAAACTATCATGGTGCACGATACGTATACTGATTTTCATTCATCCGCCTTGCGTCTTTCCATCATCATTGGGAACTGTTTCTCTTTGTATGAATCCATCACTTTCTTAGTTCTTTGGTGGTTTGTGTTGAGCGTTGGATTGGAAATTGGCCTTGCGGTTGACGGCTGCAGGTATACGGGTGTCCGTTTTGACGCCTAGATACGTAACGAGTTAACACGTTGAAAGCGTTGAGACTTTGACCGTAATTCTAAACGAGTGACGTCTGATAAATTGCCATTAAGAGTATTGCATGTATTTTTACCTAATTTTGCTTAAGTCATAGTGGGCATGTAAATTGTTACTGTTGATGCATTTACATGAACAGTTAGAATAATAGCCGGACTGAGGTAAACTGACAAGAGACTGTAATTCAACTGTTACGTATGACCATTAGCCAGCTATCACACTGTCGTCGCTGCTCTGGTTTTACGCTCTATGTTCTACGTCTTAATTATATCGTAGGGGACACTCGTATTCCAATCATCAGCCAACTATTGATATATCCAACGCTACGACTTCACTGAACACGATGCATATTAATCCCAAACTTTTAAGCATATGGGTCGACGGCCGCCAGTTCTGTGTTTGGGGAAAATCGGTGAGCCCGGAGAAATACACACCCTTGTAAGCAAGGGACACACCATTAATATTAACATTAACAAATTGTCACAGGTCAACACAATTCCGTGTTGTTTGATTGGATAGCTCAATCGTCACGATCATCGAAATTCTTTGGAGCGAACACACTGCGCGGACCGAGTGAAATCGCCGGCGTATTTTTTTCGCTAGTATCTGACATGTTTTGATACAAGTGAATCTCGGAGCGGACAAGATTGCCTATGAAATACGTCGCCTCCGGCGGGAATGTGGGTTCAGTCCCCTTTTAAAAGCGCCCACTTTACGTATAATGCGACAACCAGCACTTCGACTTGCGTATCGTGGGGATTGTACAGATCTAATCTATTGAATAGAAGTTTTGATACAAGCATAGATATCTTTTTACTCGCCTTTGCAGCTCGGTCCAAACTGAATTCTCCATTGTTCTGTCATTACATGGGCAATACGTTACCACTTTCCCTAAGAAACGTCATCGCTAAGGTAGGGGTGAACAACAGAGTACACTGATTTGACCCCACTGACTTCAGGACGGAAAAGTAATAGTTATACATGTATCTTCCTCTACAAGAAAGACCGAATATTTATGCATCTGTAAAGTATCCTACATAAAGTTTTAAAAGCATACCTTTTTGCTTTGTGATGTTGCATAACCGAGATATCGCAATTCGAAGTAAGGAAAATCGCGTACGTTGAAAAAAATCGAAAACGTAGACAATGTTATCGAAACCAATTAGGCGCTAGTCAATTCTACAACTCTTTTAGCCATATGAGTGGTAAGGGTGCGAGTGAAGCGACACAGTGTTTCCGTTTTTTTTTTTTTTTTAAACATGACTCGAGCGTCCGCTTCGGGACCGGTAGATCAAGGGTCAATCCAGGGTCGAGTCACACCTAAGACTTTAAAAGAGGAAGTTGTAACTTCCTCGCTTGGCATTGAGCATGAAGTGGGTAGTGCAATGACTGGTCGACCCGTATCAGTATAATGGATCGGGCAGGCCAGCTTACTTGCCTTCGGTAAGTCGTCTCAGTGAAGCAGCACTAGATAACAGAGCGGTGGAAATCCGTCTTGCAACAAGGAGGCACATTACATGCACTCTAAGGATTCCTTCGTCGTCATATGACTGAAAAATTGTTAAGTACGACGTTAAATCCCAAGCACTCACTCACTCAAACATGGCGCACCCTTTTCGTAAGAATCGCAGATTAAAACCTGATTTATAGTTATCAAGCACATCAGATCAAATTGCCTGTTACGAATGAGTAAGGTTAAATTATGTTGTATTTTCTTGTAATACTAAATGATTAATTCTTTGTAGAGAAAACATACGAGCCAAAACTGAAGCCATGGCGTCAACTGCTGGAGAGACGAATTCAACAAACTCGACGAACTTCGTGGAAACGGAGATTGCCGAAGGCATCTGGAAGTACTGTTCGTTCGTGTTGATCGGCGTGGGAACAGTGGGCAATGTACTCGCCATTTTTGTTCTGCTAAGAAAGAACATGCGCTCTAGTACCACCATGTTTTATCTCACGGTCCTCGCGTTTGCCGACATTGTGGTACTTTACACGGGTCTCTTGCGTTATTGGGTCAAGTACGTGTTTGAACACGACCTGCGGGCCGTGACCACCGCGTCTTGCCGTGTCCACTTATTCCTGGTCTACTTCTCGCTGGACGCGGCCGTCTGGACAATGGTTGTCGTCACCATAGACAGAGCCATATTCGTCTGCTGGCCATTTCGCGCCAAAACTTTCTGTACGCTGCGGAACGCTCGGTTCGTCTTGGCGGCGTTGATCGTCGTCCTTGGCCTGGTAAATGTTCATTTCCTCTGGATGATCGACATCATCGTCACGGACACGGGAGTTGTAGACTGTGAGGTGCAGGCAACACTCACCGGCCGACAGTACTGGTATGCCAAAGTCTTCCACCCGTGGTTAGATTTTTGTATGTTCAGTTTCCTGCCCTTCTCACTCATGCTTGTCTGCAACTGTTTGATCATCCGCCAGATGGCGCTCAGCAGGCGCCGCTTAGCGGCTCACGCTAAACGACAGGAAGAGAAGGCTACCAATGTCGAAATCCCAACTGCGTCAAACTCTCGTAGAATCTCGCGGAAATCTCGAAGACTACCTAGATATTGCTCTAGTGTGACGGTAACACTCTTGACCGTGAACATGGTCTTCTTGTTGAGTACGTCACCGATTGTAGTATTCTTACTTGGCCATGACAAATGGTATGACCACGGCAGTGCGCATGCTCGGGCAGTACTAGGCTTGATTTGGGCAATAGTGAACATGTTGCAGTACCTAAACAACGCCATACACTTCTTTCTGTACTGCCTGACGGGGCCAAAATTTCGACGAGAACTTGTCTTGTTGTTAAGACGAAAAAACAAAGTCGACATAATTGTGGAACAAAGTACAACCTTGGAGATTTATCATACTAACACACCAGGGCGTTAGACTATCAAGTCACACATAATGCGCATGTCAGGAAATGGCATCTGCAAAATGGGTGAAGCCTTGCCTGTCACAGGATAGGGGCTAGGTGTGGGAGTGGCTCTTCACGCATTATGACACGAGGGATGTAATATTGGGAACAGGATGACACTGTTAATTTATTTGATGACGAATCCCTGTATAGCAGGTGGTTACGCCTACTTTCAAACTGACTAGTAAATGAAAAATGTATACTAAATGAATAAAAAACGTTGTTGTTAAAAATTATCTCAACTGTGCAACTCAAGCCCACAAATAAAAGCTTTTGACGTCAGTATAGTACATATATTATTCGCAATTCCAGACCCATAACTATGATTTGGTAAAGGCATGGGGGAAGAGTGTCCCAGCCAATTTAGCCGGGCGTCCGGGGGCCCGCGGCCCCCATCCGCCGGAAAACTTGCATTGCCGGAAATGTGTGGTTTTACATCTAACATCAGGATAAATTAAGTGGCCTAAAATATTGTATTTTAGTAAGCTTTGTAATCCTCATAGTCAAACGGGATCCTTAATCGCAAGGCTTGCTACTGTACCCGATTCGATAGATATGACATCTGACCATAATTCCGGGGTCACCACGGCAGGGAATTTTCTCATTCCACCGCAGGCATTTTAGTGTTTAATTTCATGCGGTTTAGTGGCGAGGTGGATGACGTCGCTTGTAGAACTGTGCAAACGGGGCTGCTGTAAGACAAGTGGGGAAGTTGTCAGTGACTTGCCAATGATCGGTGGTTTACCCCAGTTTCTTCCGGTGGTTACCTCCACCCACCTGACAATACTAGCCCACCGTCATATGAGTGAAATAATCACGAGTATGGCGTAAAACAACGATCAGTCAGTCAGTCAAATATCTTACAGAACAAATAAAATGTTAACTGAAACTGATTTGGAAGCCCACCATTTCAGTAGTTGCTGTGACAACAGAATCTTTCATATATTATCACTCCAGCCTTCCAAGATTTATTTTCACTAACTTCTGTGTTCAACATTCTTCAGTTGAAAGGAAACTGGATGAATTACTTTTTAAAGGAAACTGGATGAATTACTTTTTAAAGTAAATCAGGTTCGCCATCCCTCTAAAGCAGCAAAAATTTCCCTAACAGAAAGCAAACAGTTTATCAGGGGTCATGCACTGTGGCTGTACTGAAAAGAATTTCCTACATCAAAATCGTCCAAGGTTTAACGGTAATCTGGGACTCAATATTAAGCTGCACTAATAGTCAGTGCACTGGCATATCTGAAAAACTTTCACCTGAAAACACCTGTTTTCGGAGCCAATTAAAAGGCTAAAATATTGCCTTTGGAGGTTAAACTGAAATGTTATATGGAGAAATCACGTTCTAGGATGGACTGACGCTTCCTAGATATCCAAGCTGAACTCGGCATGGTACTCTGTCAACTCGCAGTTCTAGGCGCTACATGCGTAATTTACGATTTAGTAAGCAATGGCTGGGCAAGGTCACAAAATTTTAGCGTTTGCACAGGCATTAGCGTAGCCAGCTGACTCCGGAACTTCGGAAACCATGCCTCAGTACTCAAGATGTCTTAACTAACGGGTTTCCGAACTAACCCTCGGGAATTGGAGGCGAAAAATAACTACACGCATGTACGGGATAATATGCCGATGGACTTATAGTGCATATCGTTGTTTTATTCGACAGAAAAATACGCAAAAAATGCTTTACAAAGGACATTTTTAGGCATGGAGCTAGGTACTGCGGTTTCACAGAGGGATGGCGGACGTTCCGAGATGCATGGCGGAACGCCACTTGATAAAAACGCTAGCTAGGGCTTTGCCTCAGGTTTCGACGCTTTCTAAACGTTGGCAAAAATATAACTTCGTAGGTAATAAGTTTGATAAGATGCCAAAGAAGAAGTTGGAAGAGTCATGAGTAGAATATCCAGAAGGAGGTGTATACATTTCGGATTGTTGTGGGTTTCCTCGAGGTTGCCCCTGATTTTACCTCCGTCCATAACGCAGGCCGCTATTGTATAAGTGGTATATTCTTGACTTTTCTTGACTCCTAAACACCTATTCAAATATTTAAGTAAATAATCCACTTACACAGAATACCCACTTACACTTGATACTGTCTCTACATGGTGGTATAATGCTGCATCCGATAGATACTACTTACTGTGAGCTTCATGTAAGGCGACACCAATTTTATTTTCTTTTACAGGCTAAAAAACACAAAGATGGAATAAAAAACTGAAAATCCACCTTCTTAGTTTGTTCAATCCTGATAATTTTTCGGACTTTGCTGTTTTTCTAAAATTTCTTTTCGAAAGTAAATACGTCTTAAACAGGAAAAACTGAATGAATAGTTTAAACTTTCCACAAATTACACGATTTTTAAGTTTCAATTTTATACCATCCAGCGTTGACAATGGAAAAAGATTTAGTCTGCCTGTAAAAGAAAAACTTGATCTGGTGTGGCTTGACTGGCATGCTCATACGAAGAATGTCAAGTTAACTTATTCTTCATGCCAAATCAGCTAAATATCCCCTATCTCCTAATTTCAGCTTTAGTACTTAGACATGCATGAAAGAATGCAACAAAATATCCCAAAAATATGGATTATATCCACATTTATTCTTGAAAAACCATGTGCGTCATATCTATGAGATTTGGTGAATTAGAGAATGGATCAAAAACCTTGTGTATGGCAAATTGATGCAGTAAACATGATATAACCCAGAAAATGATTCCTTATATTCAGTAACAAGTGTTTTACCTCATAAAGTTGTCAATGATGAAAATCCCTTTTCATGTGTAATCTTGGAGTTGTGATACGTGTTGCTGTATTGAAAAACAAAGTTTGAAACATTTTCTTTGTAAAGAAGAACTTTAAAACTATATTAAGTGTTGTTCAGAATATTTATTTGATTGGTGTTTTACGCCCTACTAAAGAATATTTCACTTACACGACAACAGCCAGCATTATGGTGGGAGGAAACTGGGCAGAGCCCGAGGGAAACCCACGACCATCCACAGATAGCTGGCAAACCTTCCCACGTACGGCGGGAGAGGAAGCCAGCATGAGCTGGATTTGAACTCATAGCGACCACATTTGTTGTTAAGAGTAAGTGTCATGAATGTCACTTCTGGTTGGAATAACACTTCATCTTGATCTCACCACGCACATCTTCAGGTACCTCTCCCCTCACGGAACTCTCAAACTGTAACTGAGCCAGGGATAGCCCAGTCATTACCCTGCTCAGGATTAAAGTATTGGACTTTGAACTCACACCTCACGAGAGAGCCAGGTTAGATCTCACAACAAACCTGCTCATGCATTCAATCTTCTCAAAAGAGCTAGTCTAGATGCTTTGCGCTGCTCGTTAATTTGAAGAACTGTGCAAGTTTGAACCGAAATCCTCAAAAAACATGGCTACCTCTTTCCACTGTTTACTTTTTCTTTCTCCATCTACAGCAGAGCAGGAATACCAGATGGACACACGGTTGCATGCCCTCCGTCAAATAGATAAACCATGCAAAACCTTCGATGTTTGACAGATAGCCGCATAACTTTGTCAGTAACTCTGTCACTCATCACTGGAAGAACTACTTGATGACTCGCTGGACATGTATTCAACATCCTCATTCTCTTTGTTATGTCCCTTGAGAGAGCTCTCATGTGTGTTCTGATGGTGATGTGTGTTGGTGCTTGATGAGGTTAGAGAATGAGTCACTTCCATTGGTGGTTGCCAGGAGACAGAACTTGTATTCTGGGATGTTGGAATTTGTTCTGAAAGAAATATGTCTCAACTTAGTTTTTTTGTATCTGATTGGTTGGTTATTAATACTGATCTCAATGATTATTCACCAATATGATCGTGTTTGGGTTTATGAGAAATGAATTCAGAGGAAACCTTTGCAATTCACCGGTACCTGACAAACCTACTGACTTAAAGCCGCAAATGTATTGATAAAGCTATAACTGGGATTCGAAAATGTTTTTATTGAATTCCTTGGTCAAGGGCCTAACAGTTGTATGAGCCTGTGAAGACCGTCTAAGCCAGCAATTAAGCAATTGTATTTCAGCAGCGTCAGAATATTTCAAGCTTACTCATATGCCTTTAGTCTTCAGAATTGATCTCATTTTTCCACTCAGGTTGGTTTTCATGCCCTATTCATCACTGCAGTTTTGGGGCCCAGATTCACACTGAATTTCAATCATACTAAAATGGACATGGTCATCACCACTTAATTACAAAAGTATGGTTGAAATCCAAAATATTATCAGAACTTTTAAACAGGTTGCCCCATCCTCATGTCTGGGTTCAGTACACTTACCAACTTGTGGTGGCCTGGTTGGCCCTAGAGCATCGCTGTAGCTGATCTGTGTGTGGACTGAACTGATTGGTAGATCATTGATTTTACCCAGGAATCCACTGCGCATTTCAAAGTCTGTAGGGTACGGTCGTCGGGGGTCACCTGGTACCAAACACAAGAGAGATAAGTAAGAGTGTGGTTAGCGTACCAGCACGGGGCAGTGGATCACACGCCCGTCATTACTGTAATCGATCTAAGTCCAAGTCCAGCTCATGCTGTCTTCTTCTTGCTACGTGGGAAGACTGCCAGCAACCTTCAGATTGTCGTGAGTTTCCTACCACCATACTGCTGACCGCCGTGGTATAAGTGAAATATTCCTGAGTACATCATAAAACACCAATCAAGTAAATAAACTAAATAAATCATTGCACTGTTTTACTGTATAAGATCTAAAATTTTGACCGTATAAAATTACTAATTCTGCTTTATTCTGAAAGTTCTACTGATCATAGAAAGATAACTGATTTGAGGAGTCAGAATAAAACCTACATGTACTTTTTTGTCGAATTTTGAAACAGCTCAAAAGAATATTTTGTTGAAAATGGAAAAAAATGGCCCGAAACTCCAACTTCAAGGTTTAACTTAAATGTCCTAGTCAAGCCATGTACCAAGTTTCAATCCAACCTTTTCGCATGTCTGCAATGTGTTGATTCAAGAATATTCTGAAAGTATTGTTCTGTGTTGACTGCTAAAATGATACTTTTTGTAAAGCCATGAAATTGGCCAATCCAACCAATTAGGTTAACCTTTATAAAAAAAAATTCTGGAAAACTGTTTTGTAGTTGACTAATGGACAGATGCATTGACAGGCGGGATGGATGGAGGACTGCCCGTAAACTATGCCCTAACAAAAACAACATACCAAGAGACTGTGTTCAAGATATTCTTGAGTATGGCGTAAACCACCAACCAAAATTAATAAAAATAAATGAATAACGATGCTGAAGGAGCAGTGACAGACACCAAACAAGGAAAGCGGACATGATTAACCCTCTACATACCTAGAGACCATGTTGAAGAGGCTGTGGCAGGCACTTAACAAGGAAAGCGGACATGATTAACCCTCTACATACCTAGAGACCATGTTGAAGAGGCAGTGACAGGCACTAAACAAGGAAGGCTAACACAATTAACCCTTTACATACCTAGAGACCACGTTGACGGTGCGGCGACGGAGTTGTCAGCACTAATCCTGTGAGCAAACTTGATGAGATCCTCAGATGATATCGTCCTTTTGTTGGCCTGGTTAATGGCATTCAGCTTCTGCTTGGCTTGATAAACTGCTGTGCCCTGACGGGAAGAATACAAATCTCACTTTACTGTTTCTCACGCTGTAGTCTTTGTTTTGGATCAGCTGTGTGATTATTATTTCCCTTGCAAAAGATCAGGGCCTAGTTTCACAAGGCCACATACAACATTTATTTCTCGTACATTTGTCATACAATATTTTGTACGTTAAGTCACGTTTTCACGAAGTGCTTTATCATAGAAATTCTCCAAGAAATTCAAGCCTATATTCATTTTCCCCAAACTTTTGATTTTCTCAGGTCTCTTACTAGCGCATCTAGACTTTGTTTCCGGAGAGTACATTACGCGTGGGAATGCAATAGCACTTATCAAATTCAAAGAACTGGTTTCAGTTTAAAGAAGTATGCCTACTGTAGGAAAAAGGTACAGCTCTTAAGCAGTCCACGGAGGGTCCAGTGGGGTAATGAAGTACAACCAGGAGTAACCTCCCCTGCGCTTGCTTACAATGTTCTGATAGTTCTTGCCTGGATAGAATCAAAATGAACACTGACATAACGGAAGTTCACAACAAGATTTGAGAGAAAGACTTTGAACTTCACTGAAACTGACACGTTCCACTCACCAAGATTGTCTCTGCTTCCTTCAAATTTTTCTGAAGGTTTTTAATGTCATGATCTCTCTTATCAACCTCAGCTTTCAGCTCATCTATAGTTTTCTGGATGTTTCCTTGTTCTTCTGCTACAAAAAGACATGAATGAAATATTTTAACAAATATTCAAAATTCATTTCTTGTGGATACTTATATAGTGAAATAGTATGACCAGCATAACTGAAAGCTGCTTCATTGCTGGACTGTATTCAGCATATCCCGATGATTTTTCTCACCTTAAGTTTCTGTGTGCTATGCCTGGAAAAGAAGTTATTTATTTATTTATTTGATTGGTGTTTTACGCCGTACTCAAGAATATTTCACTTATATGACGGCGGCCAGCATTATGGTGAGAGGAAACCGGGCAGAGCCCGGGGGGAACCCACAACCATCCGCAAGTTGCTGACAGACCTTCCCACATACGGCGGAGAGGAAGTCAGCATGAGCTGGACTTGAACTCACAGTGACCGCATTGGTGAGAGGCTCCTGGGTCATTACGCTGCGCTAGCGCGCTAACAGACTGAGCCACGGAGGCCCCTCTAGGAAAATAAGTTATTTATGTGCATAAGTGTAAACAAATAAGTTAAAACACAAACGTGAATAGTAAAATAAATACATGTCCTGTAAATCTTCAGCCTTTTTGACCTATAAAGCACATTTTTTTCATGGAATTTATACACTACAATGATTTGATTGTGTCAATTAACATACAAACTACATAATACTGAGCAGATTATTTCTCTCAGAATGTTTTGAAATATTGGTAACAGTGGTGGTTGAAAAGGTTGAAGAATTAGTCCCAATATACAGAAAGATTCAACGTTTGATTTGATCTGATTAGCGTTTTACGCCGTGCTCAAGAATATTTCACTTCCATGACACCAGCCAAATTGTGGTGACAGGAAACCGGGCAGAGCCCGAGGGAAATCCCCAATCATCTACAGGTAGTTGTCAGACCTTCCAACAGCACGAGCTTAGGTCATCACGAGCTGGACTTGAACTCACTACGACCACATTGGCGAGAGTTTCCTGGGTCATTGTGCAGCATTTGCATGCTAACCACCTCAGAATGCCCCCGAAAGGTTCAGGCTGTAATGAGACTTGACCATAAATGACAACACCTGTCTCTAAAAATCGAAGTAGGCATCACTAAATAGATCACTTAAAACTATGCACAAATATACTTTCATTTATTTTTTTAGATTTTTGAGAAAAGAGTTAAAGGCATTCAAACAAATGAATTCTAAGGTGGGCTTTGTGGACCATACCATCAGAGTTTAGGAGCTCTGACGTCACAGGGGAGTTCTTCCAACTCTAATCAGGACACTGAATGTTAGAATAACCCTATTTACACATGAATAAAACATTACTGAAACAATGTTCCCAAAAATTCCTTTTTTCTGGTGAACATGAGGGGAAAAAGGTGATGTCAGGTCATAGTTCCTAGATACAGTCAGTATGGCTCATAAAGCCCACCACAGTATTCAAATATTTGAATGCCTTTCAACACTCTAAAAAAAAATCTGAAAAAGTGAATGAAAGTATTTTTATACATGGTTTTCTGTTGTCCATATAATGAACCTTACATCATAATTTGGCTTTCTTTTACTTGAAATACTATGCATTAGCATTCTCCACTGAACACACCTACCCAGTTTAAGCGTTTCTTTGATCTCCTTGTCTTTGTGAATGAGAAGATCCATCAACATCACTGTGTCCGGTTGATCTGACCTTTGCTGACCTTTAGGGGCACTCATCACCTCCAGTAATTCTCTGAAAACACAGCAGGTACATTTGTATATAATATGATGTTGGAAAACATTTGGATATAAACAAAAGAAATATAATTTTTTGTTTTTACTCTTCCCAATGAGAAAAATGGGGGTTTTAAACAAATTAGCATTGACAAAAGTAAAAAAACAAAAAATTAAAAACTTTCAAAATCTCAATAAAAGCTCTAGGGTACAGCTATTGTTTGTATGGACAGTTGAGTTAGGCCCGTGATTGTGTTTTTCTTTCATCTGGTCTCAGAAATGGCACAATATTGAACTAAATGTTTCCGGATAGCTTTAAATGTGCTCTTTTTGATTCTGTTACATGGATAAATGCCCCGGCTGTAGTTTCCATGTTACAATCTCTTATGTGCAGCTGACCCTTCTCAAACTGGGTCTTTATACTCTTTCGCGCTATCATTCCGGTCTTCAGGCCAGCCCATTACTATCATTTTAACCTTTGCACCATCACGTTTCAAAACTGGGCTGTGAGTCCCTCTCACAACTCCCTGCCTTTTTACACAGTGGTCTGAGCATAACTGTTCGCCTAGCAAAGAGAACTACATGTGAGTTTTCATAATACTTGCTTGAGTTTTTTTATACACTGTACACAAGAATATTTCACTTGTAAGTTAAACTTTCCAACCTAAACCCACGGCCTAAACTTGAGACAGGAGAGTATAATTATTAGCAGCCTTTTCACACTGATAAAATCAATAACATTTCTCATGTATATTTACATTTTATGACCCTTTGTGTGTGATTCATGTTCATTTTGTTTCTGCTTTGTCTTATTTTTTTTAAATCTTTTTGAAACTGATTTCTGTTTGATGGTAGGCAGTTGTAAAGACTAGGTTTGTCAGTTTGCTAGTCAATGAGCCAGTACTCAGTCATCTGACATTGCTTTGACGTCAGGTTTGGCAAAATTTTGTTTGGCCAAGGATGGCCCCAAACCAATGTCAGGCCACGCTTCATTTAAAAACCTGATGTAGCTAAACGTCCTTGTCAAGGAAGTAATCAATAAGGAATCTTGGAAAAATGCGGCCAAAAAATAACAGATCAACCGTTCAATACATCAACAGACAAAAAATTAGGACACATGTCAGCAAACTTATTAAAGGCCATTGAATTGTATTTGATAGATAAGCTTTGTCCCAAATGCCGCGATGCACTGCCAGAACAATGGCATCCGGTATTTAAAAGGAGCACGCTCTGATGTTGGTTTGGGACCATCCAGAGCCCAAAAATATGTTGCCAAACCTACCATCAGAGCAATCTTGGACTACGTGTCAGATGTTTATTGTAAAAAGCTGGTACTTCAATGAATTGACGTCACTTTACTACGTGATAGCAACCTCAACTTTCAAAATTTTCAGTATGTTCAGACGCGTGTCTGTAGAGTAGCATATCAAACAGATAAACAGGAATCGTGCGTGTTAGTTAAGTGTTGATTTGCATGCTTTTACTGAATTTTCATTGGTTAAAAATGTGAGTTGTTAAATTTACAAAGAAAAACATCATAAGTAAGATGTTCTTCATTCTAGTCTCTGTCATGTGAAACTATCATCCATGAGTTTTCTGCATCCAACTGTTCAAGGTTCATACATATCAGAAAGTCAGACAGTATGTTCGGTTTGTAGTTGGATGCTTATACCACTTGACCACTGAAGTTGTTGTGACAGAATGAGTTTTTTTAGACGTGTTTAAGGCAGATGAACATGGTAAGAGCTGAATATGTCACATTCTTTTGACACGTAGACTACATCTGAAAGGGGTCTCCTCCATATTTGGCCATAGTAGCCTTGCATGATTGTTCTTCACTGTCCAGAAACTCCTTTACAATGCTTAGCATCTCAGGGCACCTGACTGTTAAAATCCTGAGCTGTCAATCACCCGAAAGGTAAATATCCATGCATATTTCAGCAAGTTCAACTCTGCTCGCTGGAACTTCATAAAGATGGCTGCCCATCACAAACACCATCCGGGTTCCTGGGACACACATGTCCATCGTTTGCAATAGTGAGACCTGGGGAACAGCCCTCATTTTGGAAACTTGGAATCAGCAGACAGCTTGAGCTTGCTGAAATATGGATAGATATTTACCTTTGGGATCACTGACAGCTTGGAATTTTAACAGTCAGGTGCCCTATTCTTTTTTACCCATATAAACTGTGCCATACAAAGATACACAGTACCTCAACTCTGGATTTGCAAAATCTGAAATAATCTGGTACCCCTTCGGGTAGCCATCGTTAGAAAATTGGTAGTCTGCTTTTTTTTCAGATAGCCCAAAAAGATTTGAAGTAACCATCTTTATTAAATTGACTTATATACATTTTCAGCTTTCCGACCAGATCCATATTTTTGTTCATTCATAATAGTCACTACAACTACAATAAAAAAAAATGTTCATTTTATGATTCAGATTATGACTGCATTTCTAAATGTCACTTTACTGTTTACTCATTTTGATGACCTTTAAAATTTATTTATTTCATTGATGTTTTACACCTCACTCAAGAAGATTCGTCATGGACAAATCACATTTGTGACATTTTACCACATGTACATGTTAGAATGGCCGACTCGATCGGCAAGCAAGGCAATATGGATGAACTTCTGCAAACAGTGCGATTGTTTCCCAGGTCATCATAGGGATACAAATAAAGTTTATTAGGTATTCACTTCATTCACATTCAATCTAAAAACTTGGTAGCCCCACAGACAGGATGCTCTCATTTTCTAGTAGCCCAGAGAAAAAATCTGGATTTCACGGGACGTCGGGTTGGCAATTTTGCGAGCCCTGCTAGTGATTCATAGAAAGTAAACAATGCGTTGTTGTTGTAAAATATACAAGGCTTATCTACTGATTTCTTTTAACCTGACATTTATGCTGCATTAACTTGTGTGTGAGATTTGTGGTGATCAAAAGTGACGAACCGCGTGACATACTTAGTTGCTATCTCCACATCGTCGATAAGAGATAGTAATTTATGACGAGTACTGACAACATCTCCCGCTACCGCCGCCATGCTTTTCGCCTTCTTTGTTTCAACCAATCACAGTAAGCGTTAAAAATCTCATGACGCCGGATATGACTTTTCAACCAATAACATAGACTGATGCTCACGGGCATCAACATTGTAACTTCCGGCTAAATTTTGCAGAAAATATAGTTTTCATGAAGAAAAATTGACTGGAAAACTGGTATAAATTTAAAAATGAACAACAAATTTGAGGCGTAAGTATATTTTAATGTTTTGTGATATTTGGAGACAGATGTCCGTTCGTTGTCAGTTGTCATCTGTGGTCATTCTCACGCGGCAGGCCACTGTGTACGCCACGGGCACGTTTGATCTCTCGTACGATTGGAGGGGGTGTCCGCTAGAACTTGTCAGACTACACGAACACAGTGACACGGTGATATCAGAACTCGCCGATCCTTAGAGAACAGGGGTGGATCAACTGTTGAACGCTATGATCATGAAGTCTTCGGCTTGTAACAACCATTCACCGTATGTTTTTTCTTTGTGTAACAGTTTTTTTTTAATTTGACGACATGACGTGGATGAAGAGTGAAAAAACAATACACTTTTTCACAACTGGTGATCCATGTAGTATTTTGTATTTGCTTTCTTACATTTTCAAGTAAATAATCTTCTCCCAAGGTCTTGCTAGGTGAAAATAAAGTAGCATTTAATTGGTTGAAGGTCTACATACATCTATGGGCAAAGTGTATCAAAAACTCCTTGACACAATATGTGTGGGATCTATATCTTTCTCAGACACAGGCACAACAGGCAATTCTGTCCTCTAATAATCAAATGTTAGGTACAGATCAACTTTTTTCTCCTTGTCCAGCAAGTTGTAACAGTTTTCATAACAGTGATGGGAGAGAAATTTACACGATACCGGTAACACCCAGATGTCAGTAAAAAATGCAGTTTTTACGAACTTGAAGATAAATGACTTATAAAGAAGACTTCGCAACATTCCATACCTAAACAAAAATCATGTTCAGCATTCTGACCATATGGTATAGAATATGACAGTGACTGGCATTAACAGAAGATTAACACCCAGTTTGTTTCATGAACATGAAATGGTGTAGTAAAACAGATGGTGTGTATTGTGCCTTAATGCTATGTTCATGTAGGTGTTGCTATATTTTAAAATTGTACAGAGCGATTCATTGTATACAATGAAAGTACTTGTATATTTATATGTTTCAGACTGAAGACAGAGGACAGTGGTGAAGAAGAGGTCGATAATGGCGATCAGAAGAATTCCCTTCAAAATTTTGAGAACAGAGAAAAAAGGGTATTCCTTTTCAACTTTGAATTACTAAATCGTAAAATGACCATGAACTGATCATCTTGGCAGTTTGCAAAGCCTGATTGATATTTCACAGAGAAAATGCATACGCTAACTGTAAAACCCATGACCTTCAAATTATAAACTGTCAGGTAGGTTGGTTGGGGGTGGGGGGAGGGGTTTATATTTTTTGACACAACTTCAACTTTTACCTTCTATTATATCCCTCAAGACACAGGGGTGAGTCTCGGACCTTATCTGTAGTGTTCGTTTGGTTTTGATGCCTTGTATTCCCAGTGTCTGCACAAAATGGTCTGTCAGAGGGAATCTTGTTAATCCATTCTACATTGTATAGTCAACAGCTTTTTATGAAATTTTGTTTTCGCAGAATAAATTTTGGATATCACTTCGAAAATCCGAAGATGTTGAACTCCCTGTTATAGCTTGCAGTAACTTTGACATTTGTAATCCCTCATCCCTGTATTGGTTGTAAGAAGAGTTTGAAATCTCTGTTACAGGTGGCAGGCCCAGGGGAACATCCCTTACAGTTTAGTTACGCCTTCTGGTTTTCACGGAGGACACCGGGCAAGCAGACCACAGCCTCTAGCTATGATCAGAATCTCAAACAAGTCGGCTCATTTGCTTCTGTAAGTCTTGTACTGTACGTAGCATTTGAAGTTTTGATATGCATCATATGAGAATCATTTATGAGAGCTTGGAGGGTTCGTATGTAGCGTGGAAAACCTTGAAAGCCTGGAATTTGGAAGTAATTTTCCTATGCCTTGGAAAGCCAGGAAAAGCCTTGAAATTTAGATTACAGAACCAACCTGGGCTACGGTGTCCTGACATTTTTATCTTGGAGAAATTAGTTTTCCAACATCTTTCAAATTGCTCACTACACTGCTTTGTATAAGTGTAAATTGGTATAATTAAGGTCATTTTATGCATTGTTCTAAGTCTATTTAAGAGTAGAATATTCCATGTAGCCTGGAAATTGTGAATTTTAGGCCTGGAAAAGCCTTGAAAAAGCAGGGAAATTTGGAAAATCTTTGAAGTGTACAAACCATGGCTTGGGCTGTCTTGTAGAGGGCATAGTTCACCTGTTGGCCTAAACTTTATCAAACCACTTCAAAAAGGTTGGATATTTTTCATTTTTTTTCATCATTACAAATCTTACCCAAATAAGACAAACTTACGGCATTGTCAGGATGAGCAATAGCATGCTATATTTCTGATATACCTTTTTCAGCCTATAAAAATGGATTTTTTTGGGGGGGGGGGGGGACAAAATTTTAGGGCAATGAGGCCATCCGTGAAAAAAAAACATCTGTTGGGCGTAACCATACGCCATCGGAAAAAAAGGTCAGCAGGTTCTTTAGGGAATCTCTCTCTTCTTTTACTCTGGCTTACGAAACTAATAGAGATTTTAGAGAAATTAACAATGAGAGACAAATTTAAATAAACAGCTTCTATCAAAACTTTATAGTGATACACTCAACAAACATATTTTTAATGATGGCCTTCTTGTAAATAAAACATAAGCAGCAGTATGTATTGTGTGGTTTTATCCTTGGCAGGTAGAGCAGTTCTGGGAACTGTACAGTCATACAGTCAGACCCAGTGATTTATCAGGTCACAGTGATTTTCATTTGTTTAAGGAGGGCATCAGGCCAATGTGGGAGGTAAGTATACACGTGCATGTAACGAGTCACCAAACTATAGTTGGCAAATTTTGATATCTTTCAGCCTTTTAGTGTGTAATCAATAGCGTTTTGTTGGTAGTATTCAAGTCATTGAATGAAAGGAAGTAAAACAGGTACAGCTGAACCCCTTTTTGGTGTTTATCAAATTTCTTTGGATGTACCATAACTTGCAAGATGTACTTCGTGGCATTTGCAGATGGTTGTGGGTTTCTTCAGTGCTTTGTTCGGTTTCCTCCCACCACAAGGCAAGCTGACGTTGTACAAGTGAAAAATTCTGGAGTATGGTATAAACACCAGTCAAGTATGTAAACAAATAAATATTTAGAGGCTACATTGTTACATGAATTCCAAATGGGAATGTAGTGTCCTGCTCTCCTTGACTCAAATGGTTCAGGCAGTTGGCAAGAGAGGTCACTAGTTTGAATACAGCTCTTGCTGCTTTGGATGTGGTCATAAGACATAGGGTTTGTGACTGTCAGGGTGAGATGCTTGACCTTAGACATGTACATGTAAGTGGCAAAATTCGGAGTATGGTATGAAAGGCCCATGAAATAAATGTAAAAATAGTTTTAATTAGAGCTCATTTGTCATTACCCTAATTTCCTCAAACTTTTTTTGCATGAAAAGAGCAACTTACAGTGCAATACATGCAAATTTTTATTTAGATTTTTTAAAATAGTCAATCTCACAGTTTCACAAGAGTATAATTTTATCTCTCTACTCAGAAAATTGAAGAACATGCTTGAATAAGCAACTTGCAAACATGTGATAATAATCAAGAATTACAGTTTTTGTTTTCTTTTTTCAGGATGATGCCAATAAAGCAGGAGGAAAGTGGATTGTGAGATTAAAAAAGGGCCTGGCCTCAAGGTGCTGGGAGAATGTGATACTGGCCATGTTAGGGGAACAGTTCATGGTGGGGGAAGAAATCTGTGGGGCTGTTATATCGATTAGATACCAGGTATGAAAAATCTTGATTATTTAACTCTTTTGAACATCGAAAGGTTGAATGGCCACTCACAAGGGTAGAGTATGGAATTATTGTATTTCACATTTCATTTTGTATTGTATTTAGCATGTTTCAAGTGGCACATTTCTGGTGTTTCTGATGTTTTTTTTCCACATTTTCACAGGAGGATATTTTGTCATTATGGAACAGAACGGCCAACGACCTGCAGACGACGTCCAGAATTAGAGATACGCTGAAGAGAGTGCTCAATTTACCTCCCAATACCATCATGGAGTACAAAACCCATACAGACAGCCTTAAGTAAGTTTATTTATTTATTTGGTGTTCTACGCCATATTTAAGAATATTTCACTTACCCGACAGCGGCCAGCATTATGGTGGGAGGAAACTGGGCAGAGCTCTTAAGTAAGTGTCCCCTTCACAAGATATATAGGTGGGGAGGGAGGGGTGGGGAGTCTGTTTACCTTTGTATGTCAGATACACATGTAATGGTGTATTATGCAAAAAACCTACTGAATATGTTGATACCGACCAATATACCATAAGTCTGCAACCTCTTCAAATGCGACTGCAACCAGTATTTTTAAACTGTGGAGGTGTAGAGAAATAATTTGCACAGTTTTATGAAGCTTCCATACTTATTGATGCAAACAAATCATTTTTATAATGCTGTTTTCATAATAATTGTACGCATAAATTTTACTGAAAAAAAGTGATTGAATAGATTGAAGTATTGCAGTACCCGAGACACATTAATGAATTAAGAGCATATTTACATGTGCATGAACTTGCTGTTTGCTCACTAAATGTAGCATATGTTGTTAAATATTTCCAATTTCACAATGGCACTTATGTTAATTTTCATTTGGCTATGCAGTTGAGATGGCTTGTTTCCGAATTTTCGCACACATGAATTGTTGGTTCAAACCCAGCCTCAGACAAACAATTTTTTTAGATGTTCTTGGGCTCTTAGTGCCGGTAAGCAATTGATTTGCACCACAAATGCCACTCATTTCTCTGATATAAGTGAAGCATTCCTGGGTTTGGCATTAAACATCAGTCAACCAAATTGATTCAGATCTGATTTCAGATCTGACTTTCTCAGCAGGTGTTTTACATCTCCAAATTCATCAATGCGGTTGCTGTGAGTTCAAGTCCAGCTCATGCTGGCTTCCTCTCCGGATGTACGTGGGAAGGTCAGCCAGCAACATGCAGATGGCCATGGGTCTGCCCCGGTTTCCCCAACCATAATATTTTATAAGTGAAATATGCTTGTGTATGGTGTAAAACAGCAATCATTAAATAAACGTCTCCAAATTCACAGGGAATCCAGGTTTGACTAGCAGTCAGAAATTGTGGTGTTTGGAAAAAGTATTATTTTACACAGTTTCTTCTGCATGTTACCATCTAGATATGAGGTGTTGAGTTTGGAATTGGTATATGTATATACTTTATCATGATTTTTGAAAATTCATATTTCATCCACTAATATATTCTTCCTTGTATTTCGCCTTGCAGAGATAATTCCAGTTTTAGAAACACAGACGTCTTCATGAGGTAGCTGGAGAACAACTGTTTATAGACGATGTGAAAAAGAAAAAACATACGATTCACAGGAATGGCTTGAACAATGAATATGTCCACTAATGATAACCTGGATGTGTTAATGCTGTCATGGACGAAATCACAGCATGGCTACATGAATTTGTGGAAGCTGTTATGGCACCTCTGTTGACATTAGAGATTGTGCTTTTGCAGGTAGTGGCCAGGTCTCTTCCCAGACAGGTTACTTTGACATTCTCATGTGTACAGTTGCGACAGTTTGAAAGAAGCATATTCCATGTCTGTTTTTTGTTTGTTATGCCCAAATTGCAGTCAGCCAGTTAGATTTGAGGAATATGATCTTGTCTCCGATGTGATCAGCCAAGGGTATTATATTACACTTAAGGTAATGTTAGATTGTGTTCAGTGGGTGTCAAAGCCTAAATACCTGGATTTAATCAGAACAAAGTGTATGTTGTGGAGATGCGAGATAATCTCTAAATACCTGGATTTAATCCGTGCAACTGTTGTGTTCTTGAGATAACAGGCATTCCCTTAAACTCTTCCCCAGTTCTTCAGACGTGTATTAAAAGTTATGACACGTTTAAATCTTAATAACGGTTTTGGCCTATTGCAAATCCAATGGACTAAAGTTAATACCAGACATATCTGCTAATACACTTTGGAACACCTGGGCCCTGGTTTTACACATCACAAAGGTTATGCCCTGGAAATGCAAGATAATGCCAAAATACCAGAGTTTAGTCAGCATAAGGTTTTATTTTCTGTAGATATGAGATAATCCTTAAAATTCTGACTCTAGTCGCATTATTAACTACAGTTTTATCTGTTATTCAGTCAGCAGTTGAAGACTTAATCCCCTGGGGCTGGTTGTTCAAATGTGAATTAAAACTTAAGCCAGGCTTAAATCTTAATACCAGTCTTAGCCTAAGATAAAATTAATGGCAGTTTAGTCCAGACTAAAGTTAATGCCTATCACCATCTTATCTTCTAATACACTTTTGAACAGCTGGGCCCAAGGATTGATTCCACAGAGCTGGTTTTGACTGATGTCAGAAACTTGATCTGTGATTGTGATGTTTGTTTTTGGACATTTAATGATCTCATCGGGCACTCGTAAAAACAGTTAAGACAAGTCTGTCATAATCTTTTAGTGCCGTTGAGATATGCTTTACATTGAAGTTTGATACATTTCCTTACATTTAAGTTTTATGGGTGATCTAAAATAAGTCATAAATAAAAAAATCGCTTGTGGAACCAGCTGCTGTACAAGAAGGGTAAACTAGATGGTTCTGTTATATCACAATACTAGCATTGCCTGGATCTACTGTCTGTAAAGAGAGAGGGTGCAGATGGTTTTAATTGTAATCGTGGTGGCATTGATCATATGGAAATACTTCTCACAGGCTGCATGTGTTGTTCTTCACTATTTGTGGCATGTAAAATTTCTGGTAGGGAAGAGCAAAAACTACATGGCCATTTTGACAGGATATGGCTTTCTTTTTTATCATCCTACATTCTTTAAAGTTCGTCTTTTAGTCTGCATCTTACTTATGGACGAATTCAATACTACGTTAGGTGTTAACAGTTTTCTTCTCACTCTGTCATTTGTCTGACCATGGTGCATGTTTTACATTGTGTGGCGAAATAAAATTGTTATGTTTGTTTCTGGCTGATGTTGAAGCGTGTTCTCCAGCTTAAATAGTGCTAAGTGTGTTCTCACTCCACCTTCAATAGTGCTAAGTGT
The DNA here is from genome assembly GCF_032854445.1 of Liolophura sinensis. Classification (NCBI taxonomy): domain Eukaryota; kingdom Metazoa; phylum Mollusca; class Polyplacophora; order Chitonida; family Chitonidae; genus Liolophura; species Liolophura sinensis. The sequence goes on from NC_088306.1 coordinate 20,682,174, forward strand.
GTTATCGCTCCAGCTAAAATAGTGCCATGTCTGTTCATTCCATCTTATATAGTGCTAACTGAGGTCTTACTCTACTTTAAATTGTGCTAAATGTTTGAGCATTCAGTAGTGTCCGGATCTGTTGACTGTAATTGGGTGTGGTGTGATGCCATATCTGTTAAGTGAGTCGGCACATTTAATGCGAGGACACTCAAACTATTTCCATACCTGTGTCTTCCGCCAGGATGACGTCTGGCGTAGGAAAGTTCACTGTTAATTAGATAATGAGGTCGGTTGTTCAACATTGACGACGTGGTTTAATACAACCCCTAAGTTTGCAGCCAAAGAATGAGTGAGTGAAGAATGAGTATAACATTTAGTTCATTTATTTGATTGGTGTTTTACGCATTTCACTTTATACGACGGCGGCCAGCATTATGGTGAGGGGAAACCTGGTTTTAATGACAATCAAATAATCGTTTCTAAAACACCTTGTATAAATGGGTCCCACATAAATACTAGCTGATTGCGGCCCACCCGATGGTGGAGTGGGTTCGCTTTATTGTGACTGTCTACTTGATATATACTTGGTGTTTTTGGCAGGAGGCAAAATAATATCATTAGTACCTGCTTCCTATTACATGTATAACAAACGAATTAGTCAATCAAACGAGACTCCGTTCGACCAGTGTACTCTTGTCCAAGATCCGAAATATTTTTTGATCTCGCCAGTGACACTGTTTTTAATTTCAAATCAAATAAAACCGCAAAGTAAAACTTGGGAATCGTGATACTTAAAGCTGGGCATAATGGAATGTGCCAAGCACTAATTTATTTGATTTGATTGGTATTCTACGCCGCATGCACTCCGGAATATTTCACCGCCGAGCACCGCTTAAGCCCAGTGTCAGTTTAATGTGACCGCGTGAGCTTGTTCTGTCTGGTGTCTTCGTGGGGCAGCGCTATAAATACGTCGGGGTCGTGGGTTTCCCCGGGCCCTGCCCGGTTTCCTCCCACCATAATGCTGACCGCCGTCGTATAAGTGAAATATTCTTAAATACGGCGTAAAACACCGATCCAATAAATAAATCAAATAGACACAGTTTTGACACGCGGTCGAAATGTTCATGTTGAGTAACAATGAAACACTATATCGACAAACCTATCGAATGCCACTTTTCTCGACGCTAGTTGCAGATATAGTTCTGCACATTCCCAGAGTAGCAGAGTTTTCAAACATTGACATGAGCAATCAGGAAAACCAAACAAAAATATGACCGATCAACACTTATTGTAGAAACTAAACAAGAAAGATAACACGCAAATAATTATAGCAATATCACAAAATGTAGTACAAACTTTAACATAGGCCTACTCGTTATGAATAAATCTTTTCACAGTCCTGGCATCATAATGATCTACGTCTATATATTTTAATTTCTGCCAGTATTAATTTAGACTAATTACAAACCTGAAAAATACATCACACATTTGTTCAGCTCCAGAAAAAAACAATTAGCCTGCATACATCAAATTTTAATTGTGCATTATATAAGTATAACATGCCTTGTCAAACAAAACGTATCCTGTCATGCGCAATATACACGAGACGCATTAATCGTTATAGAACATGTGTACATGAACGAGCTGTTCACTTACTATATTTAGTGAATGTTCTTATAATGCTTTACATTTCACTATGATGCTAATAACTTGTATATATATATATATTGTATACAATAGTGTTTATGAAAAAATGAAAATACAAAAAATAAATAAATAAAATAACGTGTATGTACATGTTCCTGGTATGTAAATTATATCACCGTCTGCCTTCTTTTATACTGAAAGGCCTTTAGTCAGAATAAGAATTTAGAAATGACCGATGTTTGAAAAAAAATTTGGCCAAAAAAGGCCGTTGCCTACCGTTTGCCCTAAAGACTATGGCCATTTTATATCGCTTGTACAGTTGACGTTCACATCGCTTGCCAGTAAACCCCAATATTTGATATTACAGGCTATTTCTGTTAAGCATTGTCATCTTTTGTTAGAAAATGCAACTGTTTTTCGCAAAAGGTTACCCTCAGGTAATAAATTATCCTTTGGCCATTTTGATATTTACAGTCATTGATCGTTAGAAAAGAGTATCGCTCACAATACGTTATGATTAGTGGAAAAAGATCGTCTATAGTGAGAAACAGCTTTTCACTATTCGTCATTGGTGAGAAACGGTCGTCGTTTGTGGGAAGTTTGTCATGGGGCTTAAAATCATCTTTAGTTCATAACCAAAATAACTGACAGAGAACATGCATACTGCCAGACTTTTCTCATCAAAATGCTGCTGATAAAAGTATAATCATCCATGGGAGATGCCTTTCCCAAATTCACTTCGAACCACCTCTAAGAATACCTCAGCTGTTTAAAGCGTCTTCCCAGATTATTTATTTATTTATTTATTTGATGGGTGTTTTACGCCGTACTAAAGAATATTTCACTCATACGACGGCGGCCAGCATTATGGTGGGAGAAAACCAGGCAGAGCCCGAGGCAAACCCACGACCATTCGCAGGTTGCTGGCAGACCATCTCACGTCTTCCCTCATTAGGAAATTTCAAAGTACATGTAGTGCTGAAAGTAGAAGGATGCAAGAAATGTTCATACACGCATTTATACACGTAAACATTCTTTTAATACATATTTCAAATGTGCACATGACGATGAATAACTCACGTGAATCTCACTGGAGATCACTTGACTTCTACCAACATGTGCATAATCAACTCGCTATGCAGGTAAAAATGTGCGCTTTACATGTGAGAAAGTTCGCCAGTAACTTGCCCTAACTTGTAATGTGCGCGCATGTGTGTGTGTGTGTGTGTGTGCGTGCGTGTGCGTGTGTGTGCGCGTGCGTGAGTGTGCGCGCGTGTGCGTGTGTATTTGCACGTGTTTGTGTGCGCGTGTGCGTGTGTGTGTGTGTGTGTGTGTGAACTGCACGACTTAATTCCGCCGCTTCGGTGGCCTAGTGGTTAGAGCATCCGCTTCGAAGTCGGGAGACCCCGGGATCAAAGCCGGGACGGGTCATAGTAAGGACTTTAAAAATGGTACTTGCTGCTGCCTCGCTCGGCGCTCAGCACTGAGAGGTTAGAGTCAAGGAAACATGACTGGCTGGCCCAGTGTCGGTGTAATGTGAATTGGTGGGATGTCATGTCTGGTGTCTTCGGCATGATACTTTGGCGGCATGGACGTCCTCTCACAAGACACAATATATAGCCACACACGTAATGACAATATATATATACGGCTTTATTGGGATTAAACTTCTGTCGTTATCACAGATACAAAAGAGCATTAAGAAACTTACGATCAGGAATGAGGAGGCCAGCATGAGTGCCTTGTCTCTCGACAGCATGGCTGGTGGAACTGTATAAACAAAACGAAATAGTAAAACGATGATTTCATTTTGATATGAACAAAAACATATTCTTGAATGATGCACAAGATAAATGTATGGTAACAATTATGTGTTTAATATAGCTAAACTCGTACACGAAATGTCAGTTGATCGCTCCAGTGGCTTTATGGTGTCGATCGTCCGCCTCGAGTTCGGGTCTGCATATATACTTACAGATGATCTCGTAGTATTCGTGGTCACAGTTAATCCCATCCGGCCTCTCCCCTCCCCATCTCTTCATCACGTAACCCATCTCCTTGGTATCGGACGCGTCCATAATCTGAACGAGGGGTGGGAGAGAAAGAAAGATTAGCACCATTAATGTTTATCATTGACGTAGCGGACTACTGCTATAATTCATCTAGTTCATAATTTTATGTCGCCTTCAAACATGAAGAAATACTAATTTTCGTTATAATGGGAATGGTATATCGTTGAAATGATTATTCACAAATAGAATAGCAAATGGAATTAACACGCGATAGAAAGTTCTTGGTAACATAGTCTTCATTCCCTAAACTGTTTCCAAGAATATTCATTTAATGAGACTGTACAGAGTTCCAAGACATATATGTAACATCTTTTCAAATTAAGGATTCAAAATAAAAACAGACTCAAAAACGTTGACATATACGTAAAACATTACTATATTACAATAAACAAACGAACAAACAAACAATGCTCAAGAAAATAGAGGCTTAAATGTGCGAATAGGTACACCTAAAACATTACTTATTTCAGTAAAGAGAAACAAACAAATAAATAAATAAATTATTTAGAGAAGAGAAAAAAAAGTGAAAAAAAAGAACCAAAAAAAGGTATTAAAATATATGATAATGATAAGAGAAGATAGGGAAAAAATACCGGAAACTCCATATCGGTACAGCATCGGCAAGGACAACAAGGTCCTTTGAAGATGGCGATAGGCTCCTTGGTTTTATCCAGGATCTCAAACATCGGCTGACAACAACTGAACCTGAAGGCAAAAATATTTATTTATTTCTTTGATTGGTATTTCACGCCGCACTCCAAAATATTCCTCTTATACGACGGCGACCAGCATTATGGTGGGTGAAGATCGGGCATATCCAGGGGAAAACCCACGATCATTTGCAGGTTGCTGGTAGACCATTCCACGTACGACCGGAGAGGAAGCCAGCGATCTCATTGGTGAGAGGCTTCTGGGTCATTGTGCTGCGCTAGCACGCTAACCACCAGGGCATACACGAGGGCCTCTGGGGACAATAGTAATACAGTCGGTTGCATTTTCAGATATACACAAACAAAAGCAATCCATTTATTTCTTAGTCAGTGTGTTTATGAACTTATCAACTTGTTTCCTTCGATGGCAGGAAGGCAGTCATTTTTTTCCCCATATCTTTGCATGTTTGCACTACCCTCTAAAAACGATTGTGTACAAATTTGCACATCCACAGTGACTTGTATATCAGCGGTACACACATGTACACATACTACCAGTACACAATATGATGTGGATGTGCATTTACACCACTGTGTACCACTAGTACATAGTGGTTTTTAGAGAGTACAGTATAAATCTGCATACTTCATGTGCCTGTACGGCCACTATCGCAAGAGTGAAAAGTTCTTAAGTTTTAAGGTCGAATAAGTTAATAAATAAATTAAGTGTGGTCAAAATTTAAATTTTACACAAATTTCAGTGTTAATGCACCTTGGCAATACAAAGTTAATACTTCAAAAATAAATCGCAAAAAAACCCCACTAAAATGAAGCATATTAGATAAATGGCCATTAGACACTGGTCTGTGGGGTCCCAGTGGGTATCAACTGTGTCAAACACGTGCTTTTTTGTTTGAAATTAATCTTTTTATGCTCTATATGGCGAAACCTTTCATAGCTCCATATGAATGTGGACACGTAGGAGTCTGTGTGAGTCAGGTGACAAAGTCCTTATGTGACGTCACTCGTCACGACATAATCTAAAAAAGGTCACTTTTAGAATCGAATGTTTTGGTTGAATGAATTCTAAGAAAAAATAAATCGAATTACGCCGTAAGAGAGTATTTAATTGTGGTCATTCGTCTGACATGTACTTCATGTTAATGTTTTCTTTTCCTTTAAATATATATTCACAGTTCTTTAAAAATGTCATGCATGATAAATCAGTCACTCAATCCCACAATTCCCTTACGTCTGGACAATGGAGCCGATCTGGTCGTTCTTCCGGTCTGAGATAGTGAGTCTGTGTGCACAGACAAAACAGTCGACACAACAGCACCAGTCACAGCGACAGCACGGGTGAGTTAGGCTTAACACCTCTTCTTCCTGGACGTTCCAGATGGACAGCGAGAACTGACGGTGGGGACCACAAATCCACCGGCTGAAGCAATCCGACCCTGGGGAGGAGGAAGAGAGTGGGTGTAGTTATACGTAATATCACTGTACATCCAGAGTTACTAACATATGTAATTGATTTGCAAATCCGCTTAAGTCGATATTTGAAATGTGATTTAAATGCTGATTTTGTGATGGTACCTGGAGATAAAATTGAAAATACGTCCATCAACCTATATATATGACCTTCTAATAGCTGAGCACCAAGCATGCTGAGTTGAGTGTCAAGCATGCTGTGGTCGGGTGGTCCAGCCTATACATGTGTCAGATACCCTAATTGTTGAGCGTCATGCAAGCTGTGGTCGGGTGGTCCAATCTATACATGTGTCAGATCGTCCAATAGCTGAGCACCAATCATGCTGTGGTCGGGTGGCCCAATCTGTACATGTGTCAGATCCTCTAATTGTTGAGCGTCAAGCACGATGTGGTCGGGTGGTCCAATCTATATATGTGTCAGGTCCTCCAATTGCTGAGCACCAAGCATGCTGTGGTCGGGTGATCCAATCTATACATGGGTCAAATCGTCCAATTTTTGAGCACCAAGCATGCTGTGGCCGGATGGTCCAGTATATATATATGTGTTAGATCCTCTAATTGTTGAGCGTCAGGCATGCTGTGGCCGGGTGGTCCATCAATCCACATATGTGTCAGAACGTCCAATTGTTGAGCACCAAGCATGCTATGGTCGGGTGGTCCAGTCTGTATACATATCTGATCCCCTAATTGTTGAGTGTCAAACATCTTGTGGTCGGGGGGCCCCAGTCTATACATAGCCGGCCCTCTAATTGTTGAGCGTCAAGCGTGCTGAGGTGGGGTGGTTCAGTCTATACATGTGTCACATCCTCGAATTCTTGAGAGTCAAGTCTGCTGTGGTCGAGTGGTCCCGTCTATATATAGCCGGCCCTTTAATTGTTGAGCCCCAAGCATGCTGTGGTCGGGTGGTCCAGTCTATATATGTGCCAGATCCTGTAATAGTTGAGCACCAAGCATGCTGTAGTCGGGTTGTCCATCAATCCACATATGTGTCAGATCGTCCAATTGTTGAGTACCAAGCATGCTGTGGTTGGGTGGTCCAGTCTACATATGTGCCAAATCCTGCAATCGTTGAGCGCCAGGCATGCTGTGGTCGGGGGTCCAGTCTATATAGTTGTCCGGTCCTCTAATTGTCGAGTCAGGCGTGCTGCGGCCAGGTTGTCTAGTCTATGTATGTGATGAGCGCCCCCACGTGCTGTGGTCGGGTGGTCCAGTCTTTATATATGTATTAGGTCCTCTATGAGTGTCAAGCATGCTGTGGTCGGGTGGTCCAGTCTATATATATAAGTCAGATCGTCCAATTGTAGAGCGTCAAGCATGTTGTGGTCGGTTGGTTCAGTCTATATATGAGTCAAATCGCCTAATTGTTGAGCATTGTCGGGGGTCCAGTCTATACATGTGTCAGGTCCTCTAAATGTTGAGTGTCAAGTATGCTTTGGTCGGGTGGTCCAATCTATGTATGTGCCTGATCCTGTAATCGTTGAGCGTCAGGTAAGCTGTGGTCGGGGGTTCTAGTCTATATTTCTACATGCCAGATCCTGTAATCATTGAGCGCCAAGCATGCTGTTGTCGGAGGGTGTAGTCTATATAGTTGTCCGGTCCTGAGTGTCAGGTGTGCTTTGGCTAGGTTGTCCAGCCTTTGTATGTGCCGAGTGTCCAGCGCGCTGCGGTCGGGTGATCCAGTCCATATTTGTGAGTGTTCTATGCATGCCAGCGTAAATAACGATCAAAAAGAATATATATGTTGAACTTAATGGACAATTCTTTCTCCCATAATTCGTTCATTTACGTGGTATAATTACTTGCAACTTACTTTCTCCAGCGTAAAACATGATGTCTTCCCCGTCATTGAAAATGGTAAAGGTACTTCCACTTCCGCACGGACCTGGAAACATACGTAATGTAAACAGAGGATTTACCCAGAAATACTTCAAAATCTAGAGGTATCATGTGGTACTACGGTAATTAATTTATTTATTAATTTATTATTAATTTATTATTAATTTATTTATTTATTTATTTGACTGGTGTTTTACGCAGTAGTCAAGAATATTTCACTTAAACGACTTCGGCCGGCATTATGGTGGGAGAAACCCGGGCAGAGCCCAGTGGAAACCCTCGAGCATCCGCTGGTAGACCTTCCCACGTACGGCCGGAGAGGAAGCCAGCATGAGCTGGACTTGAACTCACAGCGACCGCATTGGTGAGAGGCTCCTGGATCATTGCGCCGTGCCGGTAAATAATAATTGTATAATAATAAATATTCAGTTTATATACACCGTTTACAGTTGCATAGCATTTTCATTCTTGAACATGGTTGAAATAAAACCGAAAGTAATGAATCATATATCACCTTTCGTCTTAATTATGATAGCGTTGCCATAGTACTCTACATTGCATAGCTGATCCCCTTATTTCCTCATTTCGTCTCATCTCTTTGAAGTAGGGATATATTATACATTTGTTTCCTTCATTCTTTACACCCATTTGTTTTGTATATAAATGTATACAGGTTTGAAGATTTCATACTCAAATTGACGTTTAACAATATTAAACACACTTAACATGCCCCTATTGCATATCCACAATGTTATAATAATGAAATTTTTCGTTTAACATATTTGATTAAAATGACTGACCGAACTGTGAATCCGCCAATTGTTATGCCTCCACTCTCTACAGTCAGCATATATTCAACGTATGTTGAGAAATAAATGGTTAAAGACTTCGGAATGTATACAATTATAACTCTGTATATGTTTATATATGGGTCTTTCTACAGAGTGGACAACTGACACTCCCAAATATACGATTGTCGTCATCTTTGGTGCACATGCTCCATATACCAGACAACTAGCGCCACGAGCAACGGGTGGGTCGTGCCAAATATTTAAACTAGCCGCCGTTCGCTGTACTTGATTTTCAACTGTCACCGTTGCTTGATCGGACAAACAACACACGGTAGTTAGGATAAAGAGGTTTAAAAGTTTAAAGCCCCCTTTTGTGCACGGGGCACATGTGATAATACCCGTTCGTTGGGTCGTTTGAACAGGTTTACTTTCGTTGAGGGCCACTGGTCTTCAACCAACACGAACGTCATGTACATGTACGTCATGTAGAGAGAATATACATATATTTACAAGCTCATATGAACTTTATTCTCCCCCAGATGCATTCTACATGTATACCTATGTGTTTAATTTAAGGGTTATTGCGAATAAAATATGAAATGAAATGAAAATAATAATATATTCTCGTCATTATCAGTGAGATACTCCACAGTAGTTGACAATGCGTTTTTATTTGTCTTTATGCTTTTTTCTTAATTATCACGATGGCTCATATGTATAACCTTACTCAGATTTAATATTAAGTTTGTACATTTTATCACTTAAAATTGAAAATCCGTGCTAACATGTGTAAAATTTTCTTCGAAGGGCAAGCAGTTTAAAGCGTATTTAAAGCCCACAGTGGCATACACAGATCAAATATCATCGCTTATACATTATGATAATCAGAGTTTGCATCGAGGTCATTGCTCAAAACTGTGATAGGCCTACCTTGAGTAACATTCCACAAATCTCGTGAAATCTCGTGAAACATACGTCTGGATTCAGTCAAGTTTTGGATTGTTTTTAACATATACTTGTATACGTTTAGACATAATTGAAAGTTTGATTTCGTTAAAAAATGATTGAAATCGCCTGCTCTTTTGAAGACATTCGTACATTGCAGTGAGCAGCAAACATGGACATAGTCGTTACGTTGGTCGAAGCAGTTCAAAAGTATATGATATCAGGCTAGTGATCTAAATATCTCGCATGCATGTGAATAAATGGTGGTTCTAGATGAGTACAGTGGTGCGGAAGTCATTGTAATAGGAATGCTTGGTGGTGTAATTGCGCGGTGCACTAAGGATAAGTGATATGTGTGGGTTTACGAAGGACGAGTTAGTGGGATATGAATAGAGAAACAATGCGGTTAGATTAGTGATTGAATGTTGTCAAAGCTCTTCTCCGGTCATACGTTGGAAGGCCTGGCAGCAATCTGCGGACGGTCGTAGGTTTCTTCCGCACTCTGTCCGGTTTCCTCCCACCACCATGCTGGCCGCCGTCGAATAAATGAAATATTCTCGAGTACGACGTAAAACACCAATCAAATAAATAAAGACATATTGGCAAACTAGCTGAACATTGGTGGAGAATGCTATATTTATAAGCGTCGAAACAGACATGCGTATACCTACATGTTAACCCAAATGGACTCAGTGTAATCGCAATGCCCATTTCCGATGCAAATAGCGATGCACAAACACTATAAAACTAAGAAAGAATGAAGTACGAAATTAGAACGGATTCATGCAAAGAGAAGCAGTCAACTATTTATAATAATGACGGGAAGATGCAAAGAATGTTCTAGGCGAATGAATGAAATCAGTATGAAAATCGTGTACAATGTAAGCCTGTAAGCCTTTAAAGCAGATGGATATTGGTACCAGTATGAGACTGTTTAAAAAACTGCTGGATACTGATATAGGACTGTATGTACAACTAATGGATATCGATATGTAGGACTATAAGTATTAGTACAGGACCGGGTGGGATGCTGATGGATATTGACATAAGACTGCTTGAAATTTTGATGAATTGTGGTACACGACGGAGATTGGTATCCAGGACTGTTTGGAATATCGATCGATTGTGGTAGGCCTACACGACGGAGATGTTTATACAGGACTGTGTGAAGTTCTGGTGGATATAACTGTAATGAAGATGGATATCGCTATACCTCAAAATGTAACACTGATGGATATCGGTACACGACTGGGTGAAACACGAGGATTATTTGGTATATATGACTGAGTGAAATCCCGGCAAATATTACTGTAATGAAGATGGATATCGCTATACCACAGAGTGTAACACCGATGGATATCGGTACACGACTGGGTGAAACACAAGGGTTATTCGTATACAATTGTTTAGTGAAATGCTGATGCATATTACTGTAACGAAGATGGATATCGCTAAACTACAGAGTGTAACACTGATGGATATCGGTACACGATTGGGTGAAACACGAGGGTTATTGGTACACATGGCTGAGTGAAATACTGGTGGATATCACTGTAATGAAGATGGATATCGCTATACCACAGAGTGTAATACTGTTGAATATCGGTAAACGGCTAGGTGAAACACGAGGGTTATTTTACGCCGTATTCAAGAATATGGAATGGTTTCAGGTCGGTGTTGGTATACGACTAAGCTGTGTGTTGTTGGATAATTCTATGTATTTCTATGTATGGACAGAATATTCACATATTAGATATCTTATTATAATTAACCTCTACATCCTTAGTTATCGATCTTGGATATCTAATTATTACACTCGATATTCCCCACTGTCAATGTCGGATATCTAATTATAATTACCCTCGATATCCTCCTCGATGTTTTGGCGGATGACCAGCCTGTTGACGTCCTTCAGAACTTGACAGCCCGCGGGGGTGGCGAGCCGGTCACAAAAGGAGAACGGGTCCCCTCGTTTGTTCTCCTGCATCTCAAACTGAATCCCACCCGTGTCATCCTCCTTACCTCCGGGCTGCTTTGTAACTGCAAAGCCAGACATTTTTACAAGAGGTTTGTCTTATCACTGAGAAGTGAAAAACACTGTTTCTTGGCTTAACACGAACCGCTCGGCGCACTTTGTCCCCGCGCTCTCCTGGCCCTAGCCTATCTTGGGATGGTTCTAATTCAAATACCAATTTTCAACTCGGTGCTCTAAGGTTCCGCCCAACTGGACACAGCTTCTAGAATATGACTTGCATGCTATCGTATACCAAAACCAATGTCTGCTCTCCAAATGCGCATTTATTGACGTCAAACCCTCTCCAGTGTTATTCAAAGGAACCAATGAAAACGAAAAAGGCTGACTTTAACCCTTGGGACGATTAATTCTGATTTCAAAATCTGTTACACAAAATAATTCAAATAAACTTTTACCTTTAAACTAAAAAATTGCTATAACCGGTAAAGTTCCTAAAAGATGATGATTAAAAAAAAAGTTTTTAATAAAGGTATAATGCGCAAGGAGAAATTCACGGCATTAAATATGGTACAAGAGTTCACAATGTGTCAAGAAGAGAAGGGTTAACGCTATTTGTGCCACGGGATGATTTATCGTTATTGTTAAAGGACGGGTAGACTGCTCGTGAGCCGTGCTATACCATATTGTTCAAATTCGCATTCTTGTCGTCACTGTCGCGTTGTTGTGACCCGCCTTATGTATGCATTGGCCCAAGAGTATGTTGTCCGACGACATGGTGTTGCTATGAACACATAGGTCTACATGGTGTAAACCCATTACCTTTGAACAAAGAAAAATATATTCGCCAATTAAATTTAACCCTAGGGTCAAAACTGTGCGTTGAGGGCATTCTAAGGCAGGGCTTTTGCACGAAAGAGTTAAAACGGCAATTCGTATTTAGCAGTGAAAACAGTTTTCCCTAAAATTAAGCCAACATCATGATTAGAATAAATTGTTATATGACTTTTTCCTTGAATCTAACACGAAAATGAATGTTTAGTTAATTCATTATATAATTTGTATATCTTTTATCCAGTGTTGAAGAAATCTATAATTGTACTCATTACTATACATTTTTAAATATATGTAATATATATCAGCGTGTAAAAAGCCAGAGGTTGAAAAAACAAAAGAAAAAAAAAACAAACAAAAAAAAAAACCAGTTAACCTGCTTGTGACTTTTGGCAAAGAAAACAGATATATACCAATATCTGAGTACATATAGGTATGTGTATGAGTTCTTTATAAACAGACCAAGGACATGGATATGCATACATACGTTACTGTAGAACACCTTAATTTTGTCAAACGTTCCGTTATATTCGTGGAAATAAAGTACGTGTCCCCACTTCGATGGTAATGGTTAGAGAGTCCGCCTTGAAGATCGAAGGCCTGGATTCAAACCCGGGTCGGGTAATATCAAAATTTTACTTGCTGCTGCCTCACTTGGATCTCAGCACTGAGGGACTAGAACAAGGAAACAGGGCTGTTCGGCACGGTTTCAATATAAAGTGTCTGGGTGGGGTGTCAAGTATCTTCGGCATGATACTTCAGTGGCAGCAGCACTTTGGTGGCATGGACTAACCCTGCCCTAAGCATACAGGCCTACACTCATATTATCCATATATAATGCACGTGACGCCGTTAAAAACACTAACAACACACATATATTTTAAGATGGTATTAATGACCCAATTTCAAGAGTTAATAAGGTCGGCAAAAGGTTCGAGGCTCAAATTCAGTCATGTTTGGCTTTGACTTAAAGTCGCAGCTGGAAGGTGAGAAGTCTGATCTGGCATGTTGGACAGATGACTGACGTTTTTGTTTTGTTTGTTCAAGAAGCTGATGAAGCACATTTAGTGGCGAAACTGAAACGGGCAGCTACTGCTATTCAAACGCTCCTACCCTCCCCGGTGTATAATAAAATCAAATATTCAAATGCTCTTTCAGTTATCAAATATTCATATTTAACTTTAGCCTTTGCGTTCTTAATTCTATATCAGAATGCTACAAATTCTGAATCAAGAATGAAAGAATACAACCTGAGCCAAACTATCAAAATCAGGTCTTCACCACATTACATAGCATGTACTGACTAATTAATTACTAATGTTTCAGTATAACATGTCACATTTTAAGGTCGACTGCAAATTTTTTTTTCATCTGAAACTCAGCTGAGTTACTGGAGTAAACACATAGTGCTGATTAATTGTTTGTTTGCTTGTTAGGTATACTTCGCTTTGTTTGGTTTTGTTTATTAAATAAATAAATAAATAAATAAATAAATAAATAAATAAATAAATAAATAAATAATCAATGGCACCAAAACATTTACAATTCAAAGTGAAATGATCGCATGAATTAAAATTGATAAATGACCATTAACAGAAAAATTAATTGGATAACCCATAATTGTATTATTATATAGGCCTGCAGAGAAATACTTAAGAATGCACACAACTACCCATATACAAAATACATATTTACTCCCGCCACAAGTGCTTTTTTCCAGTTGGCTTCTCTAGCGTTCTATTTTTTTATCAGCTTTTTGAATACGCTGGTTGTTAAGCACAGCACGAACTAACTGTATATATGATGTGTATGGGAACCAATTAACACAAAGAGGCACATTACACGTACATGCACTCTAAGGACTCCTTCGTCGTCATATGACTAAAAAATTGTTAAGTATAGGCCTACGACGTTAAAGCCTAAGCACTCATCCCCCCCCCCCCCCATTAACACATATATTGTAGAACAGTAGAAATGTTGTTGTTATTATTATTATTATTGTGATGGTGGTGATGATGATGATGATAATGATGATGGTGGTGATGATGATGACGATGGTGGTGGTGGTGGTGGTGGTGATGGTGATGATGATGATATACCGGTTCTATAAAGTTTAACGAAAAACTATGCATTTCGCCACGGGCTCATAAATGATAATCCTTCAGTTTTAGGTTCAATCCCATAATCAGCCGTGTCGTCACATACAGAAGTTTGTGCTCGAGTTCAGCTTGCCCACATGTGAACTTACATCGTGCCAAAGCGCTAAGACGTACGGCTTTACAATAGCTGCTCAAAAGGCATACACGTGATATAGTTCATAACACCTGAATCAATTTTCTTTATTGATACGGAAAAAATTACCACAGGTATTTACTTAAGTTACTTAGCTCATGTACACAGGCTTGTGAATGTAAGTTTTTATAGGCTGTTGCCGTTTTTATTGTACAGTTTTGTAAATTAAAACAGCTACATGTATATATAGGCTGGGAAGATTTTTATTCCATCTTTCAGTCGTTCAGTTTTACACTTTCTTTTAAATTATATACACCGTATACAAATGTATACAATTATAGGCCTACTGTGTTAAAATTTTACCCTTATATAGGTTTTCTAATCACTCCACGTCGTCATATGACTGAAAATTTGTTAAGTACGATGTAAAACCCCAAGCACACATAGCTTACATCTAGGTTTTAACCGACCACGTGCGCAAAGCCATAGATATAGGCTTAGCAATCTACATAAACTTTCTATACATTTACAGTAAAGGTGGTTTTGAACTTATACTAAACCACTGGAAGTATGACGAATGAAATAAAGAAATAGTTAAGGTAACGACAGGCGGCATTAGTATACTTACTCTAAATAATGAAAAAAAAAACTTGGTTAAGGTAACTAAAGGCCAATTTTGTCCTATACTTAGGCCAGCTGATAGAGCTTTAAATTACAAAGCAGGCCCATATGTATTGATATATACTTACATGTAGGGGGCTTAGGCCTACCTTTATTTTAAATAGAAAATAGTAGCTGCTTCAGACCTAGGGTTATCAGTATAGATAACCATATGTTTCCCTAAATCACACTCGTTTCACAAGCCTAACTTTAACTGCCTAAATATTTTTAGATTTGAAATGTGCGCCGGAATCGCCGAGCGTATTACCGGTATGTAATAGGCCTAAATAGAATGAAGGAGAGTGCAAGCACACAGAAACATTGTGTCACAAGAATTCGTCTAGGATTTCTTTTTAATCAGTCTTTTATTTATTTTCCCCGCTTCTCTGTTTGTTCACTTGCCCGCACGTTTACGCGCCTCGCAGAAATATGTCGTGTTTTGAGGAGATCGGCTGTCTTAAGATATTATGACAAATGTCGTTCTCTGAAATGACACAAGCATTAGTCATATTTATCGGCTCTCGTTGCCTCTCGCGTGTCGGCGAGGTGTCGCGAGATTCGTCATAGGCCATATTTGATGGAGGCTTATTGAAATCATGCGGTACTTGACTGGGCGACTTGTGGTGTGAAGTGACGCGATCCGAGCGGAAATTACACTTACTGCTGAGGTAATTAGACTGTAGTGTTCAAATTAGGTCCACTGTATTTCCTTTTTAACAGGAATTCGCCCAGAAACGCCGAATGATTCCCTGATCGTTGTATATGTCATTCTCCACGAACCGAGGGTGCGGCAGACCGTTCCCGTCGTTGATGTTTGTCGGCAAAGCCCCGTCTGCCCCTGTATATCATATTACATCATACATGATAATTTGCCACGAAAGACGAGCAATTAGGCCTTTTGGTCTCAGTCTTGAACCCCTGTAAAACGGTTAATCTGACTCTGGATCCCATCATATAGCCGGCGAGACCAACTCTGTACTCTCCACGTCTGGGGAGTTGGTTCAAGAATAGATGCCCCTGTATATTTAACCAACTCTGACTTAATATATACCATTAATATGTATATTTCCAATCAGTGGATCAATATGAACCAATGTAGCCTCCCGAGATTGCTCAGATCTTATGTGGAGTACTTACTT
This sequence comes from Liolophura sinensis, assembly GCF_032854445.1. Taxonomy (NCBI): domain Eukaryota; kingdom Metazoa; phylum Mollusca; class Polyplacophora; order Chitonida; family Chitonidae; genus Liolophura; species Liolophura sinensis. The sequence goes on from NC_088306.1 coordinate 20,698,425, forward strand.
TTATTTGGAAAGCCAGTGTTATTTAGTCTTCCACATTAGTTCAGCATGTTTACCAACTAACATTACATGTTGGCCTATATGAGTGACGGGCCTATTTGATTTAGCATTGTCATGTCTTTCTTTCACAGTTTTAGCAGGAAACCAAACTAAGAGTCTTCAAATGACCAGCTTTGTCAAGCTGCTCATGTCTGCCAGGTTAAGTCTCTGAAAAAGTTTACTCAAGTTTTAGTGAAAGAATAAACATGTACTGGTACATGTAAAGTATTCCTTTGCAAATCCAAATTAGGAAGCAATAAGAAATTAGCATGCTCGTGTGGTCAAAGCTGTGAAGTACGCTCTTGTCTGAGTCCCAGACTCATTACCTGAAAGAATGAACTCTAGACAAGACTTTGTATCATAATATTGGAGATTATCAACAGGCCAGCACTGTTGATAATCCACTGTTACTCACACAGATGTGGAGGTGAAAATATTGTCTAAATAACAAGGCAGTTAAAACAAAACTCTGCTTCATTGCGACACTAGTGCAAAAACTGCTGTGTTTATGTTTAGAATACACATGTACATGGTGTGCTGAGCATATTGTTCTGTTGTCTAACACATAGCCTACTAGTACAATGCATGTAGTTCTTACTCTATTATCCATTGTTGTCTGTTTCTCCTGTACCCTCACTTGTTGTATTCCATCTTGCAACTTTTGCAGGCAAGTGAAGAGAGTTTCAGTATACCCTAAATGACATAAAAATTTCTTCCATGATAAAGTTACTCATTTTTCCAGATTCTAATTGTTCTGTTGAATTAAGAAAGGTGTGTTTAGGTTTATTTGGAAGGTAGTATGATGTCCTACTGGGATAGTTTTCATTCCAAAAATATTTTTTTATGACATTTACATGTAGTTGCCTTAAAAAAATGCAGTCTGGTTAAAATTTTAAGTTATACAGGGAAGGCATCTTAATTCCCCATATGTCAAACTTTGATGAATCAGAAACATTTTGGTAATCACAAGTTACTCAAATCTGGTGGAATCATGTATCAACTGATCCTCCACCAAGAAAACTGCTTAGAAAAACTGTCAAAGAAATACATAACGCTGAATAGTCATCATATTCAAGAGACGTCCTACTCATGATTGGTAACAAAGAACACTGGTAATGGTTCCAGGACTATAGTTACTTTGGACTTTCAAAAGATAAAAAGCCCCCATGGCCAGGGTTTTCATTTAGAGTTGGAGAAGGAGGTCAAAGTTCAAAAGTAGGAGGCTGAATTGAAAGTAATTATACCACGATTACTATTGATTTAAATAGTAAGAATATTTAAAGTAGGCGACTACGGGGACAGCAGTAGACAGCTGTCTGCAACCTCTGCTACTTGCCCTTTTTTACCCCCCCCCCCCCTCCCCCCCTTCCCCAAACCTCAACCACACCTGCTTCTACACTTTTCAAATCAAAATTTAGTAGTTATAAGTTTTTATGTACTGGTGTACTGTATAGGTACATGTATATACTCAAAATGATTGGTAAAGGTTTACATGTATGTGTAGGTATCAATACACGTATTGATGTACACTAGAGACACTAGTTTCCTTCACCCATAAGTCTTACCATGAGTGAAAAATTCGTTGGTGGTCGGTATTAAACACCAACAAGACAAGCCGGGTCAATATACATGTACAAGCACTGACTCACACTTGTGACTGTAGACAAATTGATCACTTTTTGTCAGTAAATGATAAGCTGTCTGTACCATGTTTGGGGAACAGATCTTACTGAATGAACTGAAGCTGTAGGGGACAGACATTTTGTCTCGTGTGCATCATGTACTACAAACAGCATACTGTATGATGAGATGGGTTTCAGGGACACCCAGGCTGCAGTTTAGTCTTGTCAGGCAGCATTTATCCTGCCCACACCATTCAGGTTTACAAATTAACCTGAGTATACTTCCTATTCTTCTGTACTAGGGGTGCTTACTATTGTTCCGGTACACACACATGTATAGTCATGAAATCCTGTGATGGAATGAAAAGCCTTTGAAGCCTTTGTGTGACCTGTACTTTTATGACATGTTATCTACTGAGAGAAGTGCTATCTGTATTGACCCTTGTATATTGCCACTCCCATCAGCTGATTGATTCGTAAGGGAATGTAACCTTGTCACCCTAATACACAAATATGCGTACATATGGATGAGTTTGGGGCTCTACCCTACGCCCGCTGCATCCGTGCCTATTTTGACAGATTTCACGAGAAGTATCTGATAGGAAAACTTTAATGTACACGTACATGTATTTCGAGTTTGCGAATCTTCTTCCTCTTCAATACTAATATTTTATTATTGGTATTGTGGTACTTGTAAGTATAAATTTGTAATACTTTATTGTAATGTTTTATCTTCAGTACATGTGGTACTTTATTCTTTTGAGTAATAACACATATACATGTAATATAGTTTGATTTTGTTTTATTTATTTATTTGATTGGTGTTTTACGTCGTACTCAAGAATATTTCACTTATACGATGGCAACCAGCATTATTGTGGGAGAAAATTGGGCAGAGCCCGGAGGAAACCCATGACCATCCGCAGGTTGCTAAAAGACCGATTTTGTTTTACAAGTTCATTTACTAGTCTTCTTGGTACATACATGTATAGATGATCATGTATATGTAATAGTTCAGGCTGGATAACAGTAATATTATAAAATCTAAGAACATGTGAAAATCAGTTTTATTTCAGGACAATCCTTTGCTATACTCTATTCTTGGAATTATAAGCTAGGAAATCTGTAAATGATAAAATCTGGTATGAAGTGGTTTCATTAAAGTTCCGTAATCTTTCTAAGGATACAACAACAAACATACGTGTATCACTGTATGTACGATTCTGTATAATTCTGAGTGTTCGTGTGACATTGATTTCAGGTTTACCTTGAAAGCTCAGAACTATAGGGAACCCACTGCATAGGTGTCTTAGTCATTTATATCACGTATACTGCAGTGGTTTTACTTTCTCAACATGTTATCAAGACTTTTAAAGTATGATTGTGATGTGAATCTTGGAATTTTATTTTTAGAAGCCAAAACACTAGTTAGGAGCATTGCTGATTCTCATTAAACACTACAACATTACACTTTCTGTATGAACTTCAAAGTCCATCCAACTTTCTCTTCTGTGATTTTTTTGGAAAGGGGGGAAGGGGGATGGAAGGTGGGTAAGTAAAATTGAGCCCACCGTTTGGTTCCTATCAGTGCAGGCGTAGCAGGAACTGAATTATACTGTTAAAGGCTATACATGTTCATTTTACAGCTTTCAAAACTGTGAGATCTGTTTAAGTCTAAGACAGTGGGCAAAGATATTAAGTGGATCGTGTTGTGTAAAAGGCAGTGCTTCTTCATCAGGTTATAATCTGTACTGAGAACTACTGGTGCATGCATAACATCTCTACGAAATAAGATAGTTTTACCACACAGGTGATCTTATAACCCAACTTTGTGGTAGAATAAACAGTGACTTCTTCAGTTACTAAATGTCAGTGTTTGGGTCTGCCTCGCCATGGTGTGAGCTTACAGCACTTGTCTGGGCCCCTGTGGGAGTATTGTGGGGGGTAGCAAGCTGACTATGGTTGTGGCCACCAGAACAAGTTGTCGGGATTCATCATACAGGTAGAGAGAACTCAGATGGACAGGTAGATTGCATCACAGGTTTTGTCTGATGAGCCTCTGGAGGTGAACTTAATTGTTTTTTTTGTGTGTGCAAAAAGATTAGATGTATTGTGTGAGGATATAAAAATTGCTTCCTGTGAAGTTTATATTGGGTGGTCATGTACATGTATAGTATTATACTGTAGACAGAGCTCAGAGAAAACCACTGCCCTTGCACGCTACCTGGACAAGAAACCACCTCAAGGCAAAGTCTCATCTGAAACAGTGGGAGCTTCATACAAACCTGCCACGTCACTGCTCATTTCTCACACAGCATGAGAATAATGCATTTAGTCAAATTACACCATAATGATCCTATGGCTGAAAAGTGACTCAATCAACCGGGTTCAAGTCCTGCCTTGGACCAGGAATTTGTAGATTTTTTACTCTCACTGTTTGTGGGGGTTTTGGCGACAAAAAGTGTTTGATCCTGCAAGTGTAGTAATTTGTGTAGATAACTTTCGTCTTCCACCAGTATGGTGCGCATATCTGTGTCGGTTGTCAGTGTATTGCCAGAGATCTATAGACATTGATCATGTGTGGTAAAATTTGATGAGTATAGGGTTAAACAACAATGAAATAAATTAATACATCTTGTAATACACCTGTACATGAATACCCAAGTACTTTTAAGTAGAATTTAGATTTGTTTTAAATTCTCTGTGAATTAAAATTTTATCTAGGTAGCGTAATGGTGAGTCACCAACAAATATACAAAAACAAAGCGGTAATGACAATGTACAAAATTGCAGTGTTTTAAAAAGCGCCTTTTTCATACTTGTTGATACGCACATGTACGGGTCTCTGTATTGGTACGTGTACACTGGCTTGTTTATATCTGTGATGACTGACTTAATTATCTGTACCAGTATGTGTCATGGTTATCATCCAGAGAGAGAAAGTGAGTCAAAAGTATAGATCTATTTGTCTTGTCTATAGACTGGTCACTTCTCACCGGCTAGGCCTGTTTTTATCTATGACTAACTCTGACCACAGGGGAGTGATGACATAGAAGCATAGTCTGTTACCATGGCAACCGGAAATGTTCCTAACACTGTGCTCCTCGTCAAAGCTTTTCTTCAGTTAAATACAAAGCAGATTTTGAATTCAGACTATAAGCAGGGATTAACAGGATATGTGGTGGTTATGTTGGAGAATGGCTGAAACAGTGGGTGTTTTTATTATTACATTACCATAGGCTATGTTATCAGAAATTTGTTGTCTTCAAGGTGCGTTATAGTCTTCAATTTGGGAAGTCTTCGCATGCCCTGTTGGCTCAGACAACATTATCGTGTCTAAATCTGATAAATTACTGGGTTGTGGTATTTGTAAATTTTTATTATGATCATTTTTAATATGGTGTTCTCTGGTTTGGTTTACCATGTACATGTACATATTACTATGTTTTAGTATTGATGTCTTACTGTCATGTTGATTTTATGACCGTGCATGCACTTACTGTTTGTTTGATAAAATACCTGTGTTACTAATGAAAGCTTACAAGTACACATGTGATTTTGATACATATATATTACTGTATTTTTATATTCGTGTATTGTGGTGTTATGGTTTCAATACGTTTTCTGTGGTTTGTGTACATTACATGTGTGCTGTATGGTTTTGATTTATTTTTGTTCACTGCCATTAGAACTTGTTCACCCTGTTTTTCAGACAACTGGCGGCTGTCCAGTATTGTGAGATGAACATGTCCGAGTTTGAAAACACAGAGAAGCCACCAGCGCCCCCTGTCAGGCTCACTAGTACCCAGGTAAACACACCTCCCTTTGTGTTACTCTTTAGGTATCAACTTGTCTTTGAGTGATTAGTTGAAGCTTGTTACATATTGCGAGCTGAACATAGCTGCCTCCCGTTATGTCACCCTTTTGCAGGAACTTGTTTTTTGGTCGTAGACAGTGTGATGTATTGGTGGAATGCTTATTCTAAAGTTAGAGCCATTTCCAACATTTTCTCTTCACTGCGCAGAGCTAAATGGTAGCTCTGCTGGCTTAATAATTTACGTTTAGATTTTGGTTATGTTGTTGCCTGCACCAAAGGGTGTTCAACCATTAATGTAATTTACCTAACATGTGTAAATAAACAACAGTTCTAATGAGCTACACAGTGGGGGTACTGTGTTACATGAAAGTTCAGTCAACAAAAGCTGTGTAGAGTCGAGAAATACTGGGCAGTATTACTGGGGCAATTTCATTCATTGGAAGCATTTAGAATTCCCTGCATGTGGTTTACAGTACAGGTACACATACATCTTATACTGTGGAATGAACATTGTCCAAAGTTCAGACTTTAAAACCTAGGCCACATGCCGCAAGATTGTAATCAGTAGGGAAATGTACCATCACCAAGAATGTTTCTGTACATACTTGTAAGCTCTGGTAATGGCTGACATTTGGTCTTGTCATGGAGGGCCATGGAACTATGGCAGGTTTTAGCATCTCAAGCTTCAGCCATCATGCTGTGGGTATGTTTGCATCAACATAATGTGAAAAAAAAAACCAAAAAAAAAAAAAACGTCTTGTCTACTCAGGCTTATTTTTTGGACATTTATACAAAATACTGCTGATGGTCAGTCATAAAAATGGGTTTGTATAAATATTTGTCCATCATGAATACATGTCTGTGCAAAAAACTGCATAAAAACTTGTACAAAGTTGGGAAGTGTGAAATGTCTAGGAATGTAGGGTACACCCAGCTGGTTGCTCTGCCCTCTGGCCACACTGTTTGCATACTTGGTAGCATCCAGGTCTCATCTATCAGTTTAGGGCAGACATTTCCCATCTGGTGAACCTGTTCTGATACACCCCACAAGTCCACACCCCCCCCCCCCACTCCCACCCCCTTCCCACACACACTCATCTGTCCCATGGCCTGCCTGGTTTACTGGTCTTAAAGGCCAGAAAAGAGCAGCTCTAAAGCCCCTCCCAGTCTTTGCCCCTTGGTAAGGAATACCCTAAAACTTCTAAAATTTGGATGGAGATATTCAAATTTCAAAGGCATATTTCAAAGAAAAAAAAAAATTCTGTGGATATGATGTGCAATGTATGGTTCAATTTCGTACTGAAGAACTTATCTGTCTCTGTTCACTGTTTTGATTTTCTTGCCGAAAAGCTCTGATATTGAGACTTAAATTTTTGGATAACTCTAACACTCATCTTTAACTGCTGAAAAACATGTAAGCATACACAAGTACATGTACAGACCTAGAAACACTCTAATTATAAACCAAGTACAGAGAGACTTGTACCTCGTCAAGACATGAGGCTGTGCATGTACATGGTTGATGGCATGTACTGTACAGTAAAGATCAGTCAAGATCTTATTTCTTCAGGGCTACAATAACGATTTAAAGCAACAAAGGTGCTTCTCTATTTTTCTATATAGAATGCAGTCTGTATACATGCTCACAGGGAGACAGAATTAACAAATTCCTTGACTTTTTCCAGATTGATCAATACATAATACATACTTCAAAAAAAGCCTTACTTGAGGCAAAGTAAGTAAAGCAAAATTGTGTTGGCACCGTTAAGTATGGGGCAAAATTAGTAAAGTTACATGCATATACATGTATAGAGTTATTAATGTATATTTGACTGTAGTTTTTGTCAAATCTTGTAAAATCATAATTGTTTTGAATCTTTGAAATTGGTGTACATGTAGCCAGTAAACATGTGATCACCGCTCAGGTTTGATAAAGGAACACAGTGGTTGTTTGAACTTAAATTTGAATTAAAAACTCCAAAATCTAGACAGATTGTAGATGTTTTACCTTCTTGTTTTCAAAAAATTTCCAATTTTATGTAATTTATTTAATGGATCCACTTGCTTGCAGTCCAAAGGACAGAAATGAATGCAGTGTATAGGGTAAAAGTTTATCCTATGTAGACAGATTTATACTTGAAAGTCTGAGGATATGTAAAGAATGCCACATTCATAGTTAACTTATGCATCGTGCGTGTCACTGTAAAACGAAAAAACATTCCAGAGTCTTTGTGTCTGTCTTGATTACCTGTGTAGACAGTTTTGGGAACAGGTGGTAAAGCCTGTGGGAGAGGAGGTGATAACGAAATTATGAATCACCTGTAACTTGGTTAGAGTATTACGTTATCAGCTTTGTGCAAATATCACACTGGTCGACCTCTTAGCAGGGAAAGAATGGACACTTTCATGTAGGGTATGAGTCACCAGATCAGGCCAAAACACAAGAATTTTACGTTATTTACTTTTGTTTTTTGGCTGAATTCCCTTAATTTTGAATTTTTTTTAGGAATTACCTGACCTGTGCGTTAATTTTTTCGTGCACATGTAAGATTTATTTTCTGTGGTATTAATTTATAAAGGTGTACTTGTACAAAAGATTGAGAATTTAAGTCATGGTCGGTATTTTTTCATCTTGTTACATGTTATACTTAAATTAAACTTGTTTTTTTTTCTTCTTATGTCTTATTGGGTTATCCATTCTTGTCAAGGTGCCATTGTATTTTTGTTTTCTTTTTGGACACAGGTGCATTATACATGGAAATGATTATAGTGATGTGAATTAACATAACTGCTTTAGGTGAAAGAAAGTTGGGACTAACATTAAAATTAAGATTATTTTAAAACATGGGTAAAAACATTAAAGAAAATGAGGCTCTTGTTAGCAACTGTTGTGAACTTGAAAATTTGTAAAACCTCTTCATTTATTAGGCTGGCCTTTAGATTAGAAATTGAAAGGAATTTGAATCTTGTCAGAGTTTGATGGTGGCTCAATAACACCGCCGGGTATTCTCATAAAACATCACCTCTTAAGATCACCTCGTAAAGAGTTTTTCGTAAAATTACACCCTCAACATTTGTTATGGCAGAACCCATTGCAGTGAAACAGATGTTGGAAGAATCCAATTCCTGCATGCCGAAGAGTTCATTTTCAGAGCCTTAGGTGTGAAAAGCTCTGTTGGGCAAGGCTTTGTAATTAAGAAGTAGTTAAGTTATCCAATTTTGGAGCGAAATCGATTAATGTTTCTCATTCTTAAGCATTGCACTTTGAATTCTTGTGCTGTGTTTGGCAATCTTGGAGAGCTTTGATAATTGGAAAAAATGTGCCCCCTAACTGTTTTCTATTAGAAGAGAAAAAAATAATTTCTCCTTAAGTCTTGGGAAACCCATGCAGATGTGTAAAATGCATGCCATATGCCCTTGCAGATGTTGAATCGAACATATCTCCCTCAGCCATAGCCTGTGGTTTTACGACATGCGTTAATTTGTTTTTCTGGGCTGTTCTATGTAGTGGAAGAATTTTATTGCTTTGTTACATTTTCGGACACATGATTACCCTTTGCTCATATTGGAAAGCACATGTCCATGTACAGTTACAAGCAATATTGGGTGCAAAGGCGTCAAAATAGACACATTCACAGCTACCTAAGCATGTGTTCTTTGTCACAGTGTTATCATCGGCAACATCTGATCCTTTGCTGGCTCAGTGAGCTGAAGGGTCCCTCTCGATTGATTAAGCTGCCAGTTTTTGGTCAGAAAGTTTATTAGGTTCCTGACAAAGGGTGTTGGTTTTATACAATCTCTGCTCGGTTACCTCCACCCATAAAGGTGACCAGTAATTTTATATAATGAGTGAAATATTTGAGTGCAGTGGCGTATATAAATAAGGAAATTTATATTAACAATGCCATGTTGCATGACTATATATTAAAATTAGCAGGAATTAAGATTGCTCAAAGATGAATGCCCTTGTTTTGATATTATTTAAAATTATAGCTTAGAGTAATGTGGAGCCAAAAACATGCAAATTATTGCTCAGGAACCAAACTAACAGTCCTGGATAGTAATACTGCAGTGCTCATATTTATGTTTTTCCAATTTAAGATTTAAGGCACGAATTGCAAGCGTTGAACAAGCAAACTTCAGAACGCCAAAGAACTGAAATTGTGGCTGGTACATTGTTCTGTAGTAGAGTCAGTGTACAAATTTTAAACTTCCTCGAACAAAACTGATTTTTTTTTTATACTAAGGATGTTTTCTGAAGTGATTTGTCCCAGTAAGTGTGGTAGTTGCATGTAGTTAGTTATCATACATGTATTACGGCACATAAATTCACTGTTAACAAATTTGTCATGCCAGCTAGGTCAGATCTTGATGAAAGAAAAATTTGATCTTTTTTGTTGCATATAATGTTGATCTAAGAAAAAAAAAAAGAGGCATTGATGAAAGAGCCATGAAGCTGTACTACAGGATTTGGTGTTAGCATGCCCTGGTTTATGCAGACAGTTGTGTGAAATTAGAAGCTGTCAGTGCCTTTAGGGGCATGCTAGAGTGAGTGTGTGTGTGAAATAGTAAACCTTGGAGGCTATCTAAACTGGACGCCAGAGGGTAGGGGAGGAGGAGGGGAGAGGGGGTGCTGTTGTACGCCAGGGCAGGGGAATAAGGATATACTTAAGCCTTTAGACCAGGGCATCAGAGATAACCTGTAAATAGCTTCCGTCAGTTAACTGGTGCTAGTGCATATGTATTTGTGTGTTTGAACAAACTTATATGAATGCATACAACTAAGCGAAAACACAACACGTCGTCCAGTTGCTCTAACCAGCCAGAAACACCTGGACATGTTGAACAGTCAATATGAACAATTGCAGATAGCATATTAATATATTCATAAGACATACAGTGGACAGGCTTATCTACCATCGTGGTTGGAAAAACTGAGGTGATTTGGGACTTTATCATTTTACTTGGTGACACAAGAGAAGGAGAGTAAAATGGTCATATGAAAAATGACACATTTCTTTATGTTGTAACTGATATCATCCTATTTGGTGTTTGGTGGGGGGGGCGGTGGGGGCAAAAATTCACCTTTTTACTAGGTTTGATTTGTGAAGCACCGGCAATGTTGTTTTTTTTGTGGAGAAATTAAAGAAAAAAGAAAGAGAAAAAAAAAATAGTAGGGCTTTGCTGCTTTTATCCTTTTTTAGAGATGATTCATGTTGGAGCATACATTCCAAATTGTAAGTCTTACATCTTCATACTAAAAGATACACTTTCCCTGTGGAGCTGCATTTTTATGTATACTTGTAGTACTGTACTTATTATTTATGTAACACACTAGTCTCTCTGTAGTTAGTAATCCAAGGCCAAAAGCACTCTGAAGTGTTTACGCTACCAAACAAATACACAGATTTGGTGTAAATATTTGATGTACTATAGCATTTGCTGCAGCGCTGTTTGTTTGCATGGAGAATGTTACGTGTACAGTCCTAAAACTGTTACATGGATACGTAAGGTTATTTGAGATGCTAGAAACTTTCTTCTGTGCGCTTTTATTACACATCTGTTTTATATTCATAAAGTAAACAGTGTCTTGGTTCGTGTATATAAATGTAATACACGTAATTTGGCATTTGTTCCTGGAATATAATCTATGAATCGCCTCCGTGGTTGAGTTGGTTAGCGCGCTAGTGCAGCGTAATGACCCAGGAGTCTCTCACCAATGCGATCGCTGTGAGTTCAAGTCCAGCTATTGCTGGCTTCCTCTCCGGCCGTAAGTGGGAAGGTCTGACAGCAACCTGCGGATGGTTGTGGGTTCCCCCCGGTTCCCTGACCGCTGTTGTATAAGTGTAATATTCTTGAGTACGGCGTAAAACACCAATCAAATAAATAAATAAAATAAATATAATCTATGCTCAGTAAAGGTATTCTTAACACCATAGCTAGTGTAATTCTTTAACCATACACGACCATATTTAGACAAAAATTGAAGGCTTTCATCCCAAACTTTTAAGGTGACATTGTGACTTTGCATAAAGAAATTTTGAAAATGCAAATGCATGTTTTCTGGGTACTGTTAAGTCTGTGAGTGAAAGAAATTTTTATCTAAACTAAACTTTTTGCTCAATTTACTCATTAGTTTTAATTCATCTTGATTAGTGTGGGCGCCCAACAGTTAGGGAGACCAAGTGGTTTGTAGAACTAAAATTACTCTAGTTGTGGCCGTGTCATATTTTGCATTATAACTAAATTTTGTTGGCTGATGTACTTGGACTTATTATAACTACAAGAATGGCAATGGTCTACAAAATTGTGAAGTGAAAATATACTGCAAATATATCAGTGAAAGACAATGAAACACACCTTAAAAAAGTACATGTGAAAATTCTTGTTGAATCTTAAGATATTGCAACAGTGATAAAATCATGAAGTTAATTGATATTTTTTTAGAAAATAATGATTTATTAAACATTTTTTCTGCCTAACAAATACATGGTTATTGATTGAAGATCTAAGCAAAAACAAAAAACAATGTATTTTGCAAAGTAATATGTAAAAATTTATATTACTGGGATGGGAACCAGTATGGATCGAAACACAGTGGGGCCAGTTTCATTTGGGTAGGCATTTTTAATTTTTTTGCATGTAGGATTTGAAAGTTGTAGGACTTTTAAATCTTCATATAGCAGACTATTTACAGTGATAAAATATGGTAAGCTACATTTCTGACTGTTAAACACGTAGATATACGCATGTACGGTACCCAACATGCTGCATGTTGTAACTCAATCAGGATCCGGTTGAGGTTAGCACAGAAATAGCCAGACTATCAATTCATGTCAAACTGAGCATTCCAGGTGTTGACTTGTGATGCTGAGCATGCACCTGTTTGAACTGGCAGTTATCTCCCCTTACTAGCAGATTTACATGTGTATCAATAGATTTCAGGTGGTAGTGTTTCAGGTTTCAGAAAGAGAGAATATAAATTATGCAGATTTGTCTGTCTTTAAACTTTATCTGTACGCTGGGCCTTTTTTTTTTATATACTTGACAGCAGTATTTTGGATTCAGTCTCAGCATTTTTGTGTGGGTTTTTTTTGTAGCGAGATCTACATGTATGTGAAAAATGAACGGGACTGTTGTCACTTGTGACCGAGTATTACGAAAACTTGTAGAGCTCTGACAGGCATCCTCATACTCTGAGTAAAACCTTAACAAAAAGTGAAAGAGAACACCACCCATACTGTAGTATGCATTTAGACAGAATCATAGGCCATGGAAAACATCATCATAGAATAAATGTATATATTTATATTTATATATATATATATATATCACAGCAGATATTAGGTATCATGGCAGACGTTCAGATAACAGTCGCCATCCATGGTGGACCTACCTGGTCAATACCCTCAAGACAAACCGGCAAAGAACTAAGGAATGTAACTGAATGTAGAGTAAGGAAGTCATTCCAATTCATTTGAATGTCTGATATACATGTACAAGGCTTGAAATTCTTGCTTTTAATTTGGCCAGTGATCTATATGATACATAATTTGTCTCTTTGGGGGTATCGAGTTAGTCAACCCAGAGCCAATCCAGAAATTTAGGAGCATTTCGCCTCTAAAATGCCTCTATTTCAAACCCTGATATAGGAAACAGCTGTCCAGCATGCAAATTCCCTCTGTTCATTCGTATCTTGATTGTTGGTATACTACTTCCTGTGATGATTCAGCTGGGTAACATGCAACATCAACTTACCAAGTATACGCACTTCTCTTGTGACTACAGTCTTAGTCCCTTTGTCATTGGCATAAACTTCATACAGTATATCCTTGTTCCTGCAGAAACAGAAATATAACACTTAGAAAAGTGTCCTTGTACTACACAGTTTATAAATGCAGCGAAATAAAGGAATCTATTCCAACACTCTGGTGGTCATTACTTGTACATGTATGTGCATTGCATTTGGCTTTCAACTTTCATCCAGTTGTTTGATATATGCATTATGACAATGCTCTCTTTTGCTTGCATAACGATCTAAAATTTTTTATTGAGCCTTGTCTTGTGTATGTAATTAGGCCATGTTTTCAAAATCAGAAGTAACTTCGGCTAAGTTACAACATTTTGAAATTGCTAATAATAATTACAATTGGCATGACTGGTGATTGTGTGTAAGCTTGGGTCACACCTAAGACCTTAAAAGAGGAAGTTGTAGCTTCCTTGCTTGGCATTCAGCGTTAAGGGGATAGGGCAATGACTGGTTGACCCGTATCAGTATAATGGCTCTGGTGGGGTAGCGTACTAGCCTTCGGGAAGTCATCTTAGTGAAGCAGCACTAGATAAAAGAACAGTGGAAATCTGCCCTGCAACAAGAAGGCACGTTACACGTACATGCACTCTAAGGACTCCTTTCTCGTCATAATTTAACTGAAATTGTTAAGTATGACATTAGACTCTAAGCAATGTCATTGAAGACATATTAACAAGGGAGGTCACTCTGACTGAACAAATGGCAGTAGATATGGTTTGTATCTCATATATGACTTGCATGTCTGACATAATAATAAAACATTCATACTTTTTAAATAACTGCACATATTTTGATTGTGAAAGAAGTTGTCTGAAATTGCCTTGTTTTAAGTACAGTACAGCTCAGCTTAAAACCCAAATCAGCTCGATACTTAACGCGCTTTTCATTCACGCTGGTTTTTTGCTGGAGGTGTGAAGTCGGCCGTATCACGCGACACTTTGCACACGAGTACACAATATTAACATACGCGTGAAAATATAGTTCTACAGTGTGTAAAAGCTCCTGTGTAAAAAACTGGCACAAAATTTGGAGTTTTTCTCCTTTTTTTTTTGATGATGTTCAGGACAAATAAAGTAAATTAATGGAAGTATATGGTGTTAATGGGAATGGTAAAATCTAATTTCACCATATTCAGGTGTTGACTTTGGTTCTGGCCTAGGTATAATTTGTGTTGACCTCAGTGGAGCTGCGATTTCAAGTCCATAGTACATTTCAGAACTAGAATTACTGTAAGGCAAAGCAGGACAACTGGTTTTGATACCAAAATGGTGGAGTGTATAATCACAGAAATTAATTAATACACATATTTTTCACAACTTAGATATCATTTGTAGAGTTGAAAGAATAAACACTATGACAATAGTGTATAATATAAAAATCCCGTATAGTAGTTTGCATGATAACCTGATGACCCACCATGTTAAAGGATAAAAGATAAAAGAGTTACCTTATTTTGGCTTTCAGTGAAAGTAAATATGTACTAGACTTAAACTAAACTAGTTCAGTTGGTTAGCGCGCTAGCACAGCGCAATGACCCAGGGGTTTCTCACCAATGCGGTCGCTGTGAGTTCAAGTCCAGCTCATGCTGGCTTCCTCTCCGGACGTACGTGGGAAGGTCTGCCAGCAACCTGCGGATGGTCGTGGGTTTACCCCTGGGCTCTGCCCGGTTTCCAGCCACCATAATGCTGACCGCCGTTGTATAAGTGAGATATTCTTGAGTACGGCGTAAAACACCAATCAGATAAATAAATAAATAAACTAAACTAAACTAAACTTGTAATTTATTTTATTTAATTAAAGCTGGACTTGTGATAAATTGTAAGCTGTTTTTAGGAGGTGCTTTAAGATATGTACATGTGGGTTTCCTTTATTTGAAAATAGCAGAAGAATTTTTACCTATCTATTCAGTTGTGTAATGGCTGTTTTTAGACACCACTTTATCATGGATTTTCACTCCCCTACTGAGAACATGTAACAATATATATATAGATATACATATATATGAACTTTGACCACATGCAGGGCTTTGTACTATTGACTCGTTAAGGTTGGGTCCTCATGGTGTAATATTTTTTGCAGCAATATCATCACTGGCGCTTTGATTTTTTTAGTGCTGCTTTTTGTGGCGGTGTGATCAAGTAGTGAAAGAGTAAAAATAACTGATTATTTTTTGTGTGTGCTGTATGTGGTTACGTCGTTAGATGATGTTAGCCAGCTTATCCAGAGCACCTCACAGGTGTTTTAACCTGTCGGCGATAAATAAAGACGTGTGGAAATGTTGAATTGGCTGGTAAATTATTCCTTGCTCACTCAGGAACTGTCTGAATTCACTTGAGGCGGTAACTTTAGACATGTACACTGGTAGACAACCCTAAAAACCTGAGTGCTCTAAACATAGTAAAAAATAACTATCATTTAAGCTTTTATGTTCCTTATTAAAGAAAAGAGATACTTTGTCTAATGCTGTATGAAGTGTACTCCTTTGAGAATGGGGATGTATTTAGAGGTGGATCAAGTATACTCCCAAAAACATAATTTTACAAAATAAAGGAATCATAGGTATAACTTTTCTTTTTCTTTTTTTCTTTGTTTCAAAATTCTCATTACCAAGAATCTTGTTTTCTGAAGTTTTATGAAGAGCAAAAATGTGCATGTAAAACTGTCAAAGTAATACTAGTAATATTGCGGATTGATGAGAATTGCATGTTTTTCATAATTTTAGTTGTTCATAGGCCAAATAATGCTTTAAAATTTTTTTATATGCCCTAAAATACTTAAATCCTTTTAGTCATTGTATTTGTATAGTCCAGAAAGGAATCCATATACTAGACAGAACATTTTGGACAAGAAGAAATGTGTCTTCTTTGAAGGAATACCCTCTATATGTGAATCTGTTGGGCTAAGAGTGTCTTTTTTTTTTTGCCTGTATATTAATGAGAAACTTGCCTGTGTATTTTTGTTATGTACAGTGTATGTACAAGTAGATAAGAAACTAGCCCGTGTTTTTTGGTTTGATATGTACATCTAGGTAAGAGACTTGCACCTGTATTTTGGGTATCTCAGGTACATGTACACACTTCAAGCCCCCATGTTTATCCCACATAACTCGGTTTAGTACAGTCCTCTCACAAATGAGCTCTTTCCCAGCTATCAACATGGTTAAGTCATGTACGATTGTTTCTGTTACGTATTCAGGGAGGTGAATCTGTCCCAGGAGCACAAACCCCTACCCAAGGAGCCCGACGGTAAGGAAGAGAAGAAGAAAGGGAAGGTGTCCAAAAGTGAGTACTGCTTTTCATTTTCTATAGATTTGTATTTTTCTTCACCTATTTTTGAAGAAATCTGTGCATTGAACATCTACTAAGAGGGTTATGACTAATTTGAGACCTTGCTTCATTCTGTGATGAACATTTGTTTCAGTTTTGATCTGTTGTAATTCAGTTAAAGTTTTGGCACATGTACATGAAAGTACAGTTTAATAAGCACATAAACGCATTAAAATGATAGCTTTGGTGTCAACACTTAAGCTATTCAGATACGAATCTGAGTACACTTCAAACATAACTCTTAAGGTGGAGAAAACATAAAAAATGACACAAAGTTCAGATGAAAGAGTGTGAAAAGTTATTCTTAAATGTGGTCTTCAATATTTTTTTCCAATTTTTCTGTAAGGAAAAAAGACACTTGAAAATAATTTTTGTGTGGTGGGTATTTGGGAGTACCTTTTGGTATTTATAGCCTTTGTTTAATAATGTCATAAATAAGGATGTAACACAGGTTTAATAAATGTTTTTGCACTAGAATTCGTTCTTTTCAGCTAACAAATGTATTAAACCTCAATTTGGATCATATTTATATTTTTAATATGTTCATAAATATTATTGTTATTTAGATTAAATGCAGACATTTGACATAAACAACAAATTTAGATTGAAATAAATTTATTAGACAAGCATCGCATCCTTATACAGAACATTCTAATTATGCAACAATGATAAATACCAAAAGTTGGTCCCAAATACCCACCATACAAAAATATTTTCAAATACCCTTTTCTCTTGGAAAAAAAGTCTTTTATTTGCAAATAAGTTTTGCCACTCTTTCATCTGTGTTTGGTATCATTTTTATGTTTTGTTCTCCTTTAAATGACCCTATAAGCTAAATGAATCAATCAGAATCAAGCAAACTGTGTCACATGATATAAGGCTAAATGTATACAGTATCTGAAGCTCTGAAATACAGAAATTGTTATCACTTTGAAAATCCATTACTGTCCCCTGGCTTAAATGTGATATAGCTGCAGTACACTTAGGTGCGCTTAAGCCATACTCATTTACTTTGTGATGATGAGTGAGTGAGTCCTTGGGGTTTAACCTCGTACTTAACAATTTTTCAGTCATATGACGATGAAGGAATCGTTGGAGTGCATGTAATGTGCCTCCTTTTTGCAGGATGGATTTCCACTTTTCTTTTATTTAGTGCTGCTTCTCTGAGACACCTTCCCAAAGGCAAGTAAGTTGAACCGCTTGAGCTGTTATTTTGATACGGGTCAACCAGTCGTTGCACTATCCCCTTCATGCTGAACGCCAACTTCTTCTTTTAAGGTCTTAGGTGTGACTCGACCCAGGATTGACCCTTGATCTACCGCTCCCAAAGCAGACTGTCTACCAACTGTGCTATCGGGGCAGGTCTTGATGATGTGAACTTGAATATTCAAAGCAATGTGATGTACATATTGAGAATGGTAAATGCTATGAAGTTTTTCCAGTACTTCAGAACTTATAGGGATGTCTATCTAAGTTGAAAAAATAGATATAAAGTATGGGAGCTTGAAATGCCCTTTGGGTCCCTTGCAGGCTCAAATGGTTACATCATGCGCTGGTTTGCTGTGAGTGTCAGAGGTTCGATCAATGAGGTTGGATGCTTGATTTTAGCACTCTCTGCCTTACCTGCAAAGAGATTTATATGCCAAGAAATTTGTTAAGTACCTGGTGAAGGTCGGTTGTTGCTCCTCGCTCTCCAGATTCTTTCTGCCACACAAAATACAAGCAGGTTTTTTTTTTGGTATGTGTAGCTTTGAACACACAAATTAAATACATGTTTGTATTCACTCCAATGAAGATTTTTTTTGGAAGTCATTTATCACAGTTTATATTTTTATATGTAATTACTGATGTCTGCATATCAAATGTCATCGTGATTGTGCCTGTCAGTCATGTGGTGACACTGTGTTTCATGGTTGTGGTACAGGAAGCAGGAAGTTTGACCCCTCTTCCCTCTCCTATTCCTGCCCCCCACCCCCCTCCATTCCCGGTCCAGTGTGCACAGGTTTGCTGTCACCGTTACATCGGGAAGCATGCTAAGGTTATCGTAGATTCTGTCTTTCACACATACAGGTACAAAAGTACAAAAAAAGAGTTGTTACGTGCTATTACTGCAGTGGGTTTAATTTTCTTCCTGACACACAAGACACCTGTTTCTACTTTTTCTGGGCTATCCAACAAGAGCTATTCATAGAAATGTCACATTTTTATCCTATGTCACCAGGATAGATGCTTTCGTTCAGCCAGTGTTACATTGTGCAGTGTTATGATGTATTTGTGAAGTGGTTAAGAAAGTAGGCTTAAGGTGTGAAGTTGAGTTATAAGGATAATGGTGCTTATGACTGCAGGTAACTAATGCTTCTGATGTTAGTGAAAGCAAAGAATTACATTTCTCTGCCAGTTTTTTTGGAAAAGTAAAGATATGAATATGTTGTTGATTGGATGGACATGTGACAAAAAAAAAGAACGAAACTAAAGTATATTGACTGAAAAGAGTAGACCAGGTGTCATAAAATTAGAAGATTAGGGTAGTGCCATATGAAGTGATGAGGGAGGTACAGCTGTGTACATGTGCATGTAGTTGTTGCCTACATATGTGTCTGTGTTATGGTGACAAGCTATAGAGGTACACATAGAACACCAAAACTTAAGACAAAATTTTGTTGGCATGTCTTTGTCAGTGTGATGATTTCACAGAGAAGAACTGTGAACCCTGAGAATGTCTTGATCAGTCCGTTCTGCATTTCCAGAGATAAAGGACACTTAGCATGCTGGAAGGATTCTACATAATTATGGAGTTACGGACAAATCTGAATGTTTTCTAGAAAAGCTTGAAAAATCTCGTCCTCTCTGGTGGTTTTGAACATGATTTCCGAAGAAGACTGATGATTTGTGCAAAGGTAAAAGTTTTTGAAAAGAAGGAGGATTTTTCTAACAAATCTTTATATATCAGGATTAGATCAGAAAGTTCCTGTCGTGGGAAGCAAGAGGATCTTGACAAACGGTGTGTCATCGGTGTGACAGGAAGTTCATGTCAAAGCTGCACGAAAGTTTCATGTCGATCCGAACTCATTTTTACATATATGGGTTTCCTTAAGCCTCTTGCTGTCAGCTCATCTGTTCTGCAACGACACTGGTATTAAATGCAGACAACATTCAAAAGTTTGAGCTAATTTCGCATCTTTTTTATTTGGACTCATCCAGAATATCAGTATTGGTGCCATTTTCTTCCAAGATACTGGTGTTTTACTAAATTTTATTAAATAATCATTAGCTTAATTCATGTAGAATCTATCAAGGACAGATGAATGTCATGTATGGAAATGAGGGAGTCATTTTCAAGGTCATTTGGCAGATGGTATTGTCTATCTTGACCAAGACAAAGTTACATAAAAGTTTGAGTTGACCCTGTAAACTCATTTACATGTATGCTCTTCTCAGGATCTTGAAAGCACTTGGCCACTCTTCATGTTCTACACAGGTTTTACATGAAAGCAACATCCAAAAGTTCTGACTAATTCTATATCTCTGCAGTTTGACTCCTCAAGAATCTTGAGTCTCAAGAACAGATCATGATGGTCATATTTTTCAAAGGTGCACAAGTTCTGACAAATTTTGTATCTCACCTTACGAGCTTAACTCATCTAGGATCACTCAAGGGCTGATGAATGTCATGGATAGAGTCAGTGTCAAGGTCAGATGACAGATGGTACAGTGTGTGTATTTTATTATCCTGTAAACTTTGTAGAGGTACATGTATATCTGGTGCGCTAAGTGCGACTAGCTTTCTGGCTTAGGTTCAGGGCAAGACTAGTCATCTAGTGGTATAGACAGTTGACAGCTTCATGAACATCTGGTGCGCTAAGTGCTACTAGCTTTGTGGCTTAGGTTCAGGGCCAGACTAGTCATCTAGTGGTATAGACAGTTGACAGCTTCATGAACATCTGGTGCTCTAAGTGCTACTAACTTTGAGGCTTAGGTTCAGGGCCAGACTAGTCATCTAGTGGTATAGACAGTTGACAGCTTCATGAACATCTGGTGCGCTAAGTGCTACTAGCTTTGTGGCATAGGTTCAGGGCCAGACTAGTCATCTAGTGGTATAGACAGTTGACAGCTTCATGGACATCTGGTGCTCTAAGTGCTACTAACTTTGAGGCTTAGGTTCAGGGCCAGACTAGTCATCTAGTGGTATAGACAGTTGACAGCTTCATGAACATCTGGTGCTCTAAGTGCTACTAACTTTGAGGCTTAGGTTCAGGGCCAGACTAGTCATCTAGTAATATAGACAGTTGACATAGTACATGTATACATGTAGCTTGTGATTTGGTGCCTGGCACTAGGGTTGCTTATTTGCAATGTCAGAGTGGACTCGTCCAATGTCAGCAATAGAATCCGTGCTATATACAGAAAGTAAAGGGGTAACCCCTAACAATGATAACAATATTACTGTGATATTCTACTTGCCAAGAGGGAACTGTCAGGACAAAACAGGCTTGTTTTTAAACATGCAAATTATTTAGATACATGTATAATATGTCTGATGTGCTAGTTGCTTGGGCTTGGCCATGAAATTCCGCACAGGTTGTTTGTAGTGGGATTCTAAACACTGATCAGACAGTTACACACCCGTTATACATTGTACACACCTCTGTACTGTGTGATATGGTGGCAGTGGACAGTGCATGAATTGTGATGGACGTGCACTTGTCTCCATGAATGTGCTCATAAGTGGATGTAAAGTGCGTGTTTTCTGGAATTCTTGCACAGATTCAAAGCTGCACTATTGAAAAACCACGTGTGTGGATCTCAAAAAGTCCTGATATTTTTCTGGAGAAAAATAATTTCAAGAGGAAACTTTGGAGATAGCTGAAGTTGAAGACAGTGTTAACGGAAATGAAAGAGTTGCAGTATTTCCAGGAATTTGCAGGTTTTACAGTGACACAGTGCTGAATTTTACAACTAAAACAAACAGTTGCGGTATTTACAGGAGTTGACAGATCCTACAGGAAGATAGTGTTGATTTTTACACCTCATTGTTGCCCGCCATGTTGGCAGGAATTTGGTAGTAGAATTTATGGAGGGGCAAATGCTGAATTTTACACCTGAAACAAATGAGTTGCTGTATTTCCTGGAGAGAAAATGAGACAGTTGATTCTCACGTTCTAAGCACACAGTTGCTTTATTTCCAGGAGTTAACAAATTCTACAGTGTGACTATGTTCATATTTACGACTGAAACAGAGAGTTGGTGTATTTTCAGAAGTTAGCAGACTTTAAAGTGAGAAATTAATGATGTTTACACCTGAAGGAAAAGGAATTGGTGTATTTCAGAGTCAGTGGATTCTATTGTCAGACCATTTTGATTTCTGCACCTGAAACAAGGATTTTCTACATTTCTGAGACATGGTGGATTCTAGAATGAGGCTATGTTGAAGTAAAACTGTTCTGTATTTTGAGGATTTAGGTTATTCTACAATGAGGCAATCTTGTAGTCTGAATACATTGGTATCAGAACCCACTCAGGCCAAACATCAGAACCCACTCAGGCCAAACATCAGAACCCACTTAGGCCAAACATCAGAACCCACTCAGGCCAAACATCAGAACCCACTCAGGCCAAACATCAGAACCCACTCAGGCCAAACATCAGAACCCACTCAGGCCAAACATCAGAACCCGCTTAGGCCAAACATCAGAACCCACTCAGGCCAAACATCAGAACCCACTCAGGCCAAACATCAGAACCCACTCAGGCCAAACATCAGAACCCACTCAGGCCAAGCATCAGAACCCACTTAGGCCAAACATCAGAACCACTTAGGCCAAACATCAGAACCCACTCAGGCCAAACATCAGAACCCACTCAGGCCAAACATCAGAACCCACTCAGGCCAAACATCAGAACCCACTCAGGCCAAACATCAGAACCCACTCAGGCCAAACATCAGAACCCACTCAGGCCAAACATCAGAACCCACTCAGGCCAAACATCAGAACCCACTCAGGCCAAACATCAGAACCCACTCAGGCCAAACATCAGAACCCACTCAGGCCAAACATCAGAACCCACTCAGGCCAAACATCAGAACCCACTCAGGCCAAAAAGTGGCAGTTGGCTGCCACCCTTGAAGGTGTTAGTGTGAATGGTCTGCTTCAAGTGATGAAAATCATCATTTAATACTGGCCAGCGACATTAAAACAATGCCCATCACATACATATACCTGAATGATTTATCTTTGTGTACACACCTCAAACAGAGTCTGCCACTGAGTACGTACCGACCATCAAATCTCAAATTTAATACTCACTTCTGTTCCATGTGATGCAGCGTTAATTCAGAAAGCTCACAGAACAGTTGTAATTATTTGTCTAAAGCTTGTGGATTTTTTTGGGCTCACTAACTCTGGAATCCAGCAGACAAAAAAGCAACTAAAAATATATATATGTACAAAGGTCTTTTAGTCATAAACCATGAGAATGACATCATAATATAAGCCTGATGCTTGGGAAAGTCTGTGTAATCTTACCGCATAAAGTGTAATTATTGAATAATTGTTGAATTTGAGGACAGAGCTACGTGTAGCCAAACTGTACTGCTCCGTAAAGTGATATTAAATAACATGACTGCTGTCACTACTCCCATACCAACCATTTATGGTGACAGCAAGAGTAATGTAGAAAACAGGATATACAATGTATTTTGTAATTTCCTATTATCTAAAATGCACATGATGATTCCCGGTAATTTGTCTATACATGTATGTATGTATATATATAGAGTTTAGGCCTGCTGGCTGTACCGGATGGATTGGCATTAAGTGTACATCATTGAGGACCTACATAATGTAGCCTGAAGTGTTAAGACTGCTAATTCTGGCTCGGCCAAAGTTTTATGAGTGGTGAAGATTATCTCCCCATAAGTAGATTTAAAATTATCTCCATGAGATGGAGCTCACACATTTCCTGATGGGAGGTTTCCCCGGATGCAACTCTATGTGGTGAACAAGTGTAGGAGAGTTGCACTGGATTGTAACTGTCGTCGTCGTTGTTGTTGTTGTAAACTTGATTTTGCTGTCGTCAAAACCACGTTGTTTTAAATATCTGATTGAACAATTTCAAGAGAGATTCGTCACAATGTTACATGGATGTCATGGGAGTGATCTGATTGGATTACACGTGGTAGGCCTCTCCTACGGTTGTCCTGATTATATTTTTTTTCTCGGATGAAGGAGCAGCGTTATACAGTTGACCATCCTGAGTAATCTAGGGTGTGGCTTGAGTCTAAGCTAAACCACAGAGTTTTTCTGATGAGGAATTTAACATACATGTACTCGTCAACTGGTCAAAGTTCGTGAACAACCTATGTGCAGTTTACATGGACGAGTTACAGCCTTTAGGGTTAACTGACAGATAATGTTGCACCAGTCAAACTGACACGGAACGTTAGATATGATCTGAAGTCTCAGAGGCAATTACACCATGGTCAACATCACAAAATTACAGGTTTTCTGTGGTAAAGAACACAGTTGGAAAGAAGATCACATGGTTGCCAGTGAAAATCATTGTTTTGGTAGTTTGACACCAATCATTGTATAGAGACTTTGTGATCTATTGAAAATCAGAAGTGCCTCATCATAATAGAATCGTGAAGTGAATCTTTTACATTGGAAGCTGAAAGTGAATTCTTTACATAGGAAGCTGAAGCTGAAAGTGACCTCTTTACATCAGAAGCTGAAGCTGAAAGTGAACTCTTTACATTGGAAGCTGAAGCTGAAAGTGAACTCTTTACATTGGAAGCTGAAAGTGAATTCTTTACATTGGAAGTTGAAAGTGAGCCTTTTTACATTTGAAGCTGAAAGTGAATTCTTTAGATTGGAAGCTGAAAGTAAATTCTTTACATTGGAAGCTGAAAGTGAATTCTTTACATTGGAAGCTAAAAGTGAATTCTTTACATTGGAAGCTGAAAGTGAATTCTTTACATTTGAAGGTGGAAAAAAATCTTCAATATGGGAAGCTGGAAGTAAATTTTTTACATTTGAAGTTGAAATTGGAACTTTTCTTTTGGAAGCCTCATGTGCATCCATGCCAGAGCAGTTGAAAGTAAACCGCCATTGGAAGTTTAATGTGAATCAGTTGAATGTCATGTAACGTGTTATGTTGTGACAATGAAAACATTTCAAGTTGGAGGGAAAAATAAACCTCACTTTTTATTGTTATTGAGAAATCGTTTAATTTGTGAGTGAGTGATGTGCAATGTGGATTGTTTGTAAACAACTTAGACCTACATACACACAGCCAGGACTATTGTTTGTGGAATAATCCAGGCCAATTTCCCATCATGCCGGGTCGCAGACATACTTTCAGCTTTTCAGGAATGAGCTACTTCTCTGGAATGTACAAGTTTGGTAAGGATCAACTTTTGGGTTCAGCCTTTAATATTTTTAGATAGGAAATTTTTACTGCTCAGCCTCTAAGGGCTAAGGAATATGATTGTCATGGACCTGTATTTTTCTCTCCATATTTGTGACAGACATACCTCTTAACCTACCCCAATTCCTCAACCTTTCCACACATGAAAGAGCAACCTTCAGCGCAGTTTATGCACATTTTTAATTTGGTTTGGGAATCAAAACTACGTTGGAATGGCCAACCATTCCCTGGTGACAGTAAGTGCTCAGCAGTGCATTTTTGTGTGTTCTTGCATGAAATTTGCTTAGAACCAGTTGTCATCCACCAGTTTGATATACATGTACGAGTGGGAGATTTCAGCAGTTTCTTGCCACTGGTCAGTGGTCTTATACTCTTGTTTCCTCCATTTATAGAACTCTACCATGATGTAAGTGAAAAAATGTGTAGAATGATGAAAAAATAAAAGGTGATATCCTGGTAGCGGAACACACAGTGATGTACCTGACTTTCAGCCATTAGGCACATCAGGTAATGGCTCAAACATGACATTAGACAGTAAATTCCAGATTCTCCGCCTTTCATTGCTCTTGCAACAGTGACATACCCACCCCATTCTGAAGGTACAGTAGTTCGGGAAATCTTGCTCTTGTCTGCTAGATTAACAGTAACTTCCCAAAGGTTGGTGCTTTATCCCATGCACTATTGTTCCCTGTACCTATAAAACTGAATGACACAGTGAAAAATTCTTGAGTCTAGCTTTAAACAACTAGCAGATAAATAATAAGAAGTTGAAATTTCATCCTTGCTTTCAAACTTCTAATGAGTAACTATTTGGTGAAAGTGGTCACCCATTTTCAAAAATACCTATTGTCCCCTCAATATTTTAAGTGCTGTAAATGAAGTATGGTAGTGTTTCAGATGTAAAGACATTTTAAGTATGAAGCTAGAAGTATATATTAAGGTCTGTAATTGTGTGAAAACATATTTTCATTTATATATGTATTTTACTGTATTTTTTAATCCCTGCTGCATCAAATGCATGTCCATACATGGATTTCTGAAGATGGTTTTTGTTGAGCTCCTAGCCAGTAGCTATAATTTTCATGCACCAGTGAATTTAGTTGGAAAATGTGCATGTAGTATAGCGACATGTATGAGACAGGTAAAAGGGTATCTTATATCCTTACCTGTGAATTGTAGTTGTTCCCAGTCTCCCGATGGGCATTCAACTCTGTAAAGGTGTGGAGTTGTAGTGAAAAATTGGGTGTAGTTTTTCCTGCTATTACAGTATCATAAGGGTCAAGTGTTTGTATAGAGCCAATTATTCATGCCCCTGAATTTCCTTGAGCTCTGAAATTCTATCCTGCTCCCCCTGAGTGTGTAATGTGTGTGGATTTGTGTAAAGTGTGGGTTATCTTGGTGTCTTGGCTCATAGCCTATGTTATACAGACAGATCTGCACTACGTATGCTTGAATGTATTGTGCCTAACCAGTGCACACAGGTGTCCTGCATTGGTGTAAATGCGTTCGACTGCATGTTAATAATGCTAGTGCCCGTTTTGCACGTGGAATTGTGAGACATTCGTGAAGCGGGATTGGCTTGACTTTACACAACATCATGGATATTTTCAGTAGGAGGGGTAAGCGATTTCGTGTACGTGTATGTAAATGTAAACGTAAGCAAGAGTAAAGGTCCCATAGAAATTGTTGTAACAGGAACACTTATCATCAATACTACTTAACAACGCTGTATATGCACAAGAAAGTGTTATAAAGTGTATCTGAGGTTTTATACTTCACTGTAGTTGTTGCAACTTTATATTAGCTTCTGGTCTCTCATCTAATTTTTGATTATGTACTATGGAAAACAAATTAGCTTTTCTCTTTGGTCAGTCTTTGGCTGCCAGCTACCTACGGATGGTCATGGGTTTCCCAGTCTCTGTTTTCTGTCACCATAATATTGGCCGCCATCGTATAAGTGAAATATTGTAGAGTATGGTGCACAGCACCTATCAAATAAATAAATAATCAGCCATCAATGTTTCTCTTTGCTGTGGCCAATCACCCTTTTAGCAATGAGATTGTGTGAGCATACACAGCTCTTGCTGGTTTGTCCATGGTGTCAGGTCAGTAATATTGTTCAGGGTGTCCTGACAGCTTTTTCCGCAGTTCCCTCTACCAAGTAAACCTGTCTGCCAACATTGGGGTGAAATATTCTTGATTATGTTTTTTTTTTTTTTAAACACCAGTGAAATAAACATTATAAGTAAACAACGAAAGCAATTTATGCTATTATGTTAACCAAATATTACTTGTGCCTTGTATTATCAGATATAAGGATGAATGATATAAAACTGTTTGAGACTTAAGTGATACTAAGAAGATTTTTTAAATATGCATTTGTGCTTAAAGTGAACATAAAGTCTGCCGCTATATATACATAGAAAAAATGATATAACTCCTAGGTTTTGTAACGTCACTCCAGATAACTATAACATGGCAAAATGGCGTCACCAATTGAGTGGCTAGGTACCAACGATTGTTGGCTATTTACTTTGTTGATAAGCAGTGTAGAATTTTAAAAATATTTTTAGAACATTTCTAGAATACTACTTTATTACTTAATTCAGCTTTAGTGGCAGATTTTAGGTCCACTTAAAGTAGCTGTCATGTATGTCTGTACCAAGTCTAACAACAAATATCCGTGTAATAGTACCCACAGATTCATATCTTGTCACAATAAGACAGCAGTTTTGCCAAAGTGGCACTTTTAGCCATAATCGTTCATTACCTCAGATTGTTTTCTATGATATGACTGGATGAGCAGGTAGAGAGTGAAATTCTGTATTAATCATATTATGACTTTGGTTTGGTATTGGGTATGGATTACAACTTCATCAAGTAAATTTACCTGTATCTGTGATATTTAATTGTTGTTGCTGATCCTTAATTAACAAAACCTGAGGACCTGTCCAGATACCGCACAAACACGTTGACCTGTAACTGTTTTTAGCGGCAACAAGCGATTGGATGATGGCATTGTTGTTGGTGTTTGTCTCTTTCTTGATGGTCGTGTGCATTTTTGAAATACCCATACATGCTTCACCGATGGCGACTGCACATTGGTGTGTTTCTTCTGGTTTAAATTTGAGACCTGGTAACTTCCAGCCGTACCTAGGCTTTGCTGAACCATCTTTTTCTTAGTATACATTTGTTTTTTAGTGCCTCTGTCAAATTTGAATGTGTTATCTGTCTGACTGTGGACCTGTGTGGCAGCCATGAGTCCCCACTCCTTTATCCTGTTCCTTGCCGTGCCCCATCCCGTGTCTTTAGGTCTTGCTTCACTCTATCACCACGTAACAGGCTACAATAGCTCAGTTGGTAGAGCTTTGTTTCGGGAGAAGTAGATCCAGGGTCAACCTCTGAAAAAAAGGAAGTTGTAACTTCTGCGCTTGGTGTTCAGCATTAGGGGATAGTGCAATGAATGGTTGACCCGTATCAGTATAATGACGCGGGTGGGGCGGCTTACTTGCCTTCGGTAAGTCATCACAGTGAAGAAGCACTAGATAAAAGAGTGGTGGAAATCCGTCCTGCAACAAGGAGGCACATGACATGCACTCTAAGGATTCCTTATGGAATCCTTAAGGAGTCGTCATATGATTGAAAAATTGTTAAGTACGACATTAACCCCAAGCACTCACTCACTCACCATCGCGGGATTACAAAAATATGCCGCCCCCCTATTATCACAGTTGACAAGTAGTACAGGTTCCTCATTAACGTAATGCTGTTTGTGTTTTACAGGTAACAAGTCCTTCAACAAGATCAAGGATGAGCGACCAAACATTTCACTCCCCTCAAACTTTGAACACACAGTCCATGTTGGGTTTGACCCTCACACTGGGGAATTCACGGTAAGCTCTCTGAACTTTGCTTGGGTTATTTGTATGAATTGCTTTGTCCATGTATATTTTTGTGTCTATATCGATTCTTAGTCTCTACTGAAGACACAGAATTTAACATACTTTAATGTCAGAATCAGTACTGGTATTGGCTGAGCCATCAAGACCCTAGTGTCCTTAACGCTTAAAAGGCAATACTGTAACAACTGTATTTTTCCATAAAATTCTCCCATACAGTTGCATTTAAGAGTCAAGTTAAGGTAAGAAAATATTAATTTTGGTAATGGAACATACATATGTCCAGTAACCTATTAAATAAGCAACCTATTTTCTAAACAAGCCAATACCATTTCCTCTACCCTATTGAATTATCAACCTACCTCTTGAACAAAAATCAAAAAATTATCTCATAAAATTACATTTCAGTGGCAAACACAGGTAATAAAATGTTACTCCATGGGATCATGAAACTTGGATTTTTTCAGCACCATATCGAAGTAACAACCTGTCTCTAAACGAGCCTTAAAACACATCTTTGTTAAGGTGGATATTTAACTTCGATATCGGGCAAATTGAGTTACTTAAGTCGTGGATAAATTTTAGATAAATGACAGTATGTTGACCTTGTGATTGATCTGTTTAAAGGGAGATACTGTTGTGATAAGATCAAAGAAACAAATATGTTTTGGGAAACCCAGTTTTGCCATCACTGCTAATAATTACATCAAATATAAAGATATCACTTTTTGTCACTTTAAAGTTCAATCACAGAAAATCCTGTTTATTCAGTTTGTTCCAATCCCTGATTTTTTTCAGGGATATACATAACATGGAAAGCTATGTTAAATAGTTAAGAAAGTTAAAAAATTTGAAAAAGTTAAATAGAGTGACCTCCCTTTGTGATTCTGTATTGATCATGGATTTTCTGTACAAAAAAGCACCATGCCGGAAAAGAAGGCTTTTTTCTTTGGGAATAATGCCTTACGGAATTTCCCTATTTGAGATTATGTGTAAAAGTCACTAAAACATGTATATCATGGAACATCATTAAAAATGTGATTTCGTTGACCTGACTGATTTAAAAAAAAAAAAAAAAAAACACCTGTAAAAGCATTTATTGGGATTTTGATAAAGTTTCAAAAAAGTTATATATTTTTTTTATTGAATATATTTATCTCATGTTTATGTATTCTTTGTAATAACAGTCTATTTTATTAGTTGCAATAAAAAAATCACCACGAACCTTCTCTATTTTTTTGATACTGTTCAGGTACTTGTACACCCAACAAAGAATTTTACAGAGTGGCCTTATGTTGAGATAACTGTTACTGTTCATAGCGATTTGCTTCCTGTCTGTATATGTAGAAAATATATAAAGGTAGTTTTGAAGGCAGTTTGTAATGGTTTTTCCACTGACACTTTATTTTTGGGGTACAAAACTTATATCATAGCTTAATTTAGCCTTCAACAAGTGGCCTAAGGAGATCGGCTGAATCTTTTAGGTTTTAATTTTAACTTGAGAAAAGGTGTGAAAATTATGATCTAAAGCTTGGAAAAAAACTTTTTGATGGAAAAAAACTGCAGCTACTACAAGCCTTTGAAAGTGTGCATACATCATATTAGCAAAAATTAAAGAAAAATATACATGCATGATGTTTCTGTTTGGAAAACTCGTGTCCATCAACATCCCAGATTTCTTAAGTAATTTAATGTTTTTTTCTATCAAAGTGTTTTCAGCTCTGTATGTGTAGCTGTCATTTTTCCAAGCCTGTCTTAAGAAAGCTCCAGGTGTACATACATGTACTTATAAGTGTTTATATGTAATACAATTTTGACATTGTTTGAGGTGAGGGCCAAATAGCACAGGTTGATCTCGGCATGCAGGATTACAAATGATGGTGCAAAGTCTGAAAAAGGGCACAGATGCTCGTCCAGGAAATAAAACGTGCTTGTTTCCTGCTTCGAGACAATGAAACCAGGGTTATTTTCTGTCCTGGGATTCCTGCCGGTAACAGCTTGATTACATGTCATCTGGTCATGAGGCAGTATTAAATGTGCTGTAGTCTCTCTAATATTCTCGGCCTAACATTTAGTTCCTCTATTTGATCTAAAATGTTTGCCATTTTTACAGACGAACGGAACTTGTAAAATACTATCTTTGGTGCTGAAACTCTTGAGCATTTCTTGAGTAGAGTATGAACTTATCTTCAATGCAAACCTCAAAACTCCTGTCTAAGATTGATAGAACTCTGAGAATCAGGGAATAACATTTAACTTATTCATAGATGAAATTTTTAGTCCGATACAGTATTTATTTACTTTATGTATTGTTTTGTTGAATTGTTGTTACATGTAGCAGTGGTTGGTTGCTGTGCTTTGTCACAGGGCTGGTTTTTACAGATGCTGGAAAAGTAAAAATGACGTACATTCATACATACATGTTCATACTATTGTGCTATAAATGACAGCCTTGAAATTTGAAAATATGTGTTATGTATGCGTCACTATGTAGATGTCCTTGTGTGTGACAAGGATAACTGTCCGCAATACATCCTGTACATATATGTATACATACATGAGATGCCTCACATGATGCCAAGAGCACAAAGCTGCTAACAGATGCTGTCATTCTTCCACATGTTACATTTGACGGTTTAGTGTATTGTTCTCTTGGCGTTGTTGTTGTAATTTCCACTCTGCAGATGGAGAGACCTGGATTTACGCTTGGAGTTAATGGGTTGATGCTAGGTGTCAGTGAGGGCATGAGTTTTAAACTCATTGTTTTTTTTGGAAGACGTTAATTAACTTGAATGAAGTCATCCTACATTTACTTTGTGTTGTGATGTCACTTGGCGGGAGAATTTGGATATCCTCGTATTTGGCTGGAGAATTTGCTGGTTTTCATTTGACGCTACGTGTGATGTAATAAAACCTGAATGGACGGTTCGCTCGTATTACTACGCTCCCCGGTTAAATAATTTGCTCACCTTTATTTTACAAAGTGATACGTTGAATTCTGGATGGAGAATTTACTCGCTGTCGGTTTGACCATGTGTATGATGCGACTTGTAAGGAGAATATGCTCCTTGCCATGTGGTATATAAACTTTGAAGGAAAGTCCACTGACTATCATTTTGTTGTGTGATTTATGGTGTACCTGTAACATGGATGGAGAATCTACTCACTTGTATATCCATAAATGTGCCATGGTGTAAATGGGATGGAAATTCTTACTCACAGCAAAATTCGACAAAATGCCTTGCACCAAGAATTCACTCACTCTGTTCTATGGAGTGTCCTGGTGACATGGAAGGGGATTATACCCACTGTCATTTTACTATGTCGTGTAGTGAATAAACTTTGAAGGAGAACCTGTTTACTGTTATTTTGTTGTGTGATTTATTGTATAACTTTGGTGGAAAGTCTTACTGTCAGCCATATTCTATGAAATAACATGTATGGAGAATTTAATCACTGACCATGTTCCATGTTGTTTGTGGTGACTTGGAAGGAATGACTCACCCTCATATTTATACCATGTCAGATGGACGGAGAATTTACTCATCTTAATTTTCCACATGTATGATTTTGACTTGGATGGAGAACTTACAGCTGCTTACTGATATTTTACTGTGTGGTATAAGGTAACTTGTAAGGAGAATTTACTCTCCCTCCGGTGTTGTTGTTGTGAGACATGATGCTGCTCTGTTGGTTTACACATGTGCGCTAGCTACACACAGCCAAGGTTTCTTGGGTATTTTGCGACATCCCGCTACAAGGTAACAACCGGCTTAGGGTGATTCTGGTGTGAGTGTGATTCTGGTGTGAGGGTGATTCTGGTGTGAGGGTGATTCTGGTGTGAGGTTGATTCTGGGGTGAGGTTGATTCTGGGGTGAGGTTGATTCTGGGGTGAGGGTGATTCTGGTGTGAGGGTGATTCTGGTGTGAAGGTGATTCTGGTGTGAGGGTGATTCTGGTGTGAAGGTGATTCTGGTGTGAGGGTGATTCTGGTGTGAAGGTGATTCTGGTGTGAGGGTGATTCTGGTGTGAGGTTGATTCTGGTGTGAGTGTGATTCTGGTGTGAGGGTGATTCTGGTGTGAGTGTGATTCTGGTGTGAGGGTGATTCTGGCGTGAGGGTGATTCTGGCGTGAGGGTGATTCTGGTGTGATTCTGGTGTGAAGGTGATTCTGGTGTGAGGGTGATTCTGGTGCAAAGATGATTCTGGTGTGAGGGTGATTCTGGTGTGAGGGTGATTCTGGTGTGAAGGTGATTCTGGTGTGATTCTGGTATGAAGGTGATTCTGGTGTGAGGGTGATTCTGGTGTGATTGTGGTGTGAGTGTGATTGTGGTGTGAAGGTGACTGGTGTGAAGGTGATTCTGGTGTGAGGGTGATTCTGGTGTGAGGGTGATTCTGGTGTGAGGGTAATTCTGGTGTGAGGGTGATTCTGGTGTGAGGGTGATTGTGGTGCGAAAGCTTCTCAAAATACTGCAGTGTCGTCAAAGAATAGAATGATGAAAAAGCCCCGATCAACTCAGTTGGTCTTACAGCAAATTATTTCTGCATGATGTACAGTGCATGTGATTTCATTGTGTCTCGGACGATCTATAATTTCAAGGAATTCTCACTAACAAATTTTCCTGCTATGTAAGCTGTATTGTAAAAGAAGGATGATTACATGTAGTTGAAGAAAAATCATATGAAGTTATGTATGATTTTAGTCACTTAAAATTTCATGTTATTTTTTCACCAATTAATAACTTAGTGCAGCAGGTTGATTTGTGGGTGAAAAATGCATGAAATTTCTGTATTATACATGCTTTCATGAAATTTCTGTAGTATACATGAATTAATGCTTACATGAAATTTCTGTGTTGTATGAAATATCGGTGTTTCCACAAGCAAAAATCAAATGCGCTCTCATGACGGGAAATCATACCAATTGTCAAAATCCCTGTTTGTTCCATTGTTACTGTAAGCACTGTATGCAATTATGATTACTGTGTTGCAGCAAAAGTTTGGTAGGTACAGATGCACATTCAAAAGCACATAAAAACCTTAAAATGATACTTTTGATGCCAACACTTAAGTTTGTCTAATCAGACTTCACGAAAAATCTCTAAATATGAGGGGGATGAATTAATTAGAATCAAGGAAACTGTGTTGTTTGAAAAATGCAAAACTTCAAGTGAATTACTGCACTTGTTTAAGAAGTACAGATAACAGATAACAATGTTTGGTGAGAAGAATTGTATTTTGAACATATTAACATTCAACCTTTCTGACCTCTAACATTTTTTTTTCACTAGAATTTGTATCTACAATCATTTTGAGACTGAAATGATATTTTATGTATCCGTAAAGATGTAAGCTTCATAAAACTGCTCAGATTATTTCTTTCCACCCTATAGTTCTCAAGGTCAAGGTCAAGGAATTGGATTAAATAGCATTTATCTCCTAGATTTGATGCAGTTCACGATACAGATATGGATCATGTAATTAAAATCAAGCACAACTGTTTAAAATCTTGATATAAAAGTAAAATATTAACATGCTGTCATGCTTGTTCAGCCTATTAACAGTGTCCATGGATGTCATGTGATCTTGTTCATGACTACTCATTTTCTCAAGCCTGTAATATGTTGCAGAGTTAGCCAATTTGCCAAACATGAATAAAGAAAGTTACAGCTACGGCTATATGGAAACGCTTGAGTGCAGTTACGTAGTGTATTTGTAATATATGTGTGTTATTAAAAAATTTCCTGTGTATGTTGTACGAAATTAAACAAACAAACAAACAATACCAGGTGTACATTAAACATGCGCTAGTGCTACACATAGTGGATGTTAATTAATTTACATGGACTAACATGAGTCAGCTTTAACAGATCTACCATAAAGAGACGAGCAATGACTCACGGATTACGTTTACTCTCTGCACATAGTACACCTTTTTCTGCTTGTTGTTTACTGAAGACGTAAGTAAACAATGAGGATGTCCGCTTGGCTAGATTTGTTCGCTGAATTTAACAAAGTCAAAACAAAAATCTGACAGACAGGTGGCTTGAGTGCTGAATGCTGTACATGCTTGTAGGTTTAGTGACCGCAACTACAACTACCTAAGAAGGGTGGGGGAGGGGTGGGTTGTGGGGGTGGGGTGTGGGGGTTGTAGTAGATGACTTGTCTCTGCTTTTTCTGACATCCTTCACTTTATGATTGTTAGCATTATTTATTTTTTTTTTCCTTTCATTTTTGTCATTTATTTTGCTATTGTATTTTGTTATTGTTTCATATGTCTGTTTTTTCAGGTCATTTTGTATTTTTACATTGATTTTTATCAGTCTTTTTCATGTTTTTCTATCTCATTATTCTAGGGAATGTCCATGTTGTAGGCAAAAAATATTACAGAATTTCAGCGTATCCAAACTAAAGGAGAATTATTTGTTTTTTGTTCAGATTATCTTGTATTATTTTAGTTAATTTTCTAAGTACTTTGTGGTTGTCCTCGACCAATCTCTTACAGAATTCCAACAATAATTATTTGTTCACATGATCATGTATTTGTCCTGTAATTTTGCTAATTTTCTTTGTACTTTTTCTGTTTGCTTATTTCAGGGAATGCCTGAGTCGTGGGCCAAACTCTTACAGAATTCCAGTGAGAATTATTTGTTCACATGATCTTGTATTTTTCCAGTGATTTTGCTAATTTTGTCCATCCTTTTTCTGTTTGTTTATTTCAGGGAATGCCTGAGTCGTGGGCCAAACTCTTACAGAATTCTAACATATCCAAACTGGAGCAGAAGAAAAACCCTCAAGCTGTCCTTGACGTCCTTAAGTATTACGAAACCTCAACCCAGGAAGAGAAAGAGTCCAAATATATGCTCAATATATCCAAGCCAAGTAGTAAGTCTTCGTCTAGTAAGTTCAACCTATGTACTTCTAACACTTCGCTTGAGTGATTGGTAGAGCTGCTGTGCAGTACATGTACTGTAATTCTTCAATCTTTTCGCACATTTACAAGGTGTTCATTCAAGAATATTTTGACGGCGACATTATGTGCTGACTGATAAAATTATACTTTTAATGAAACTTTGACAATGGCCAATCCAACCAGTGTAGTTTCGTCTCAAAAATCAAATTAAAAATATCCCACCCTAATATTGCCGTCATTGTACAGGTGAAATGTTCTTGAGTATGGCCTAAAACACCAGTAAAAAAAAATCTAACCAAAAATGTGCATAAACTGCACTGAAAGTTGCTCTTTCATATGGAAAATGGTTGAGGAATTAGAGTACCTGTGTTTTTGGTGTTTTAGTTCTGTGTTGTTGTTGTTGTTAATGCGAAATTGATGACTTGCTGTATAATGCATGCACTCAAACCAATACCGATTCCACAAAGCGAGGTTTGAGTTCAGTCAAAATTTTGAAATTTGATTTGGATGCTTGATTTTTAAATTTGGAAGATGACAACAAGTGTTTCCTGAAGACAAAAGTATCTTAATTTGAACTTCTTATCTAATAACCCTTGTACATCATAGTAAAATATTTGTCAAAATTCGCTTTGTGGAATTGACTCCTGGAAGCTGGGCCACAACATTACCTAGTATGGTGTTGAACTAGATGTGATACATTTCTACATGTTTTAATACCAATTGTTTTTGACATTACTACTAAAAAAAATTGACTTTATTTGATTAATAAAGTAATATTGTCATTTGTAGTCTATAATGATAAACATCTCATTTGAGTTCTGGTCTTAGGATCACCGAGCTGTCTTAGACTGAAGTAAGACTTAGTCGGAACTTCAAAACAGATTACTGTGCTAAAATTGTTTTTTATTTTAATTTTAAGAGCCATTTTGACTTGTCATGGCAAAAATTGAAAAAGAAAGTTTAAGTTCAGTAAACCTACAGTAGTTATTAAACTTCTTCTCCTGTTTACAAGATTTTTATTGAAGCATATTCCGCGGCCATTATTATTTGTTGACGGATATTTATTAAAATTATATTGTATGTGAAGTCCTGGAATTATACAGTTAACCCAACCAATGTACATGTAGTTCTGTTTCCAAAATCAAATAAAAAGATGCATAAATTGCACTGAAATTTGCCGTTTCATATGAGAAAAGGTCGCTCAATTAGGATATCCTTTGTTAAGTCTGATTTAAGTTTAAAACAGCTTCTTAATCCTGGGGCTTTAATGTTAAATGAGAAGTTTTCAACTTTTCAACTGATTTTCTGTCTAAACAACATCCTCATTCTGACTCTCAAGATATATATTACTTAAGATAGACCTGCAGTAGGAAAATGTTTCCTTTGGTTTAGTCAGCTGAGGTAATCAGTGCTACGTTAATGGTGTTTCAACTAAAGTAAGTTCACCTATGAGCGCACTGACACGTACACTACATGTACATTACTGCATTGGGTGCTTAAGCTGGGTTTAGTCATGCGAATCAACCAAATAACAGCAGACTTTTAGTTACATTTCCTTAATTAACTCATGTAGGTGTGTTTCTTTGTGTTAATACCAGGAATTTATTTAGCGATGTATGTGTGAGAGTATATGGTGCTTGTTGCCGGGTTATTAGATAGAAAGTTGTGAAATTGTTGGTGTCGCTGTTGTTTTGTTGCTCTGCACTGGATTTTTTTTTAATATTGTGGCCAAAGTCTATAAATGCCAGAGATTTACAAAAAATGTCAATATTTTCATTTTCAGGTGCCAATTCTATCCAGAGCAACCTCTCAGAAAAGTTTGCAGCCCTTAGCAAAGATCTGGTAAGAAAACTTCACCTTGCACATTTTACACTAAGGTTATGCTAAGAAGGCTAAAGCACCAGTTTTCTGATAATTGTGTCTGTCAAAGGTGTTTACCTGTACCATTACCTGATGGTTTGATAAAGATCATGATAAGTATTTGCTTCAGGTAGGGGTAACAGATTTCGGGAAGGTGTGCCACTTAAGGATGAATTTTACATGATTGACAGTTACGCTGCATAATTCCAGCATAAAAATCGTCATATATGGAACAAAGATGAATATTAGTTCATAACTTGGAAGTACACTTGGCACAAACAAAGAAATCCAGAATAAAGACTTTCTTGCAATCTTTTACCCTTACCACAATCCTGTGGCTCTCTCAAGGTTTCCAAGGAAGTTGAACACTGCTTAATCTGAAAAAGTGCGTTCCCATAGGAAACTTAACACCTAAAAGTCTGTTTTGGATAGAGACAAGGCTTACTCATATTGCATCCCTTCGCATGAGAGAAAAGGAAAGGAAACAGAAGAGATTTTTAACAGCAACATCAGATTTTCGCTAAATAAATATAACTTCTGGCAAGTATTGGTGAAGCCACCTGACATTTGCTTAATTTTGTTGCAGTAAGCATTTTTAGAATTGGATGTTTTATTTTGTCCTGGATCAGTTAAATAAATAAATATTATTTTCTAGCCATCTAAACAAGAATCTTCGTCCCCATCAACGCCAGAAGATGAGGAAGAGGAGGAGTCACAGCCCCCGCCCATAGCAACCCGACCCGACAAAACTAAATCTATTGTAAGTACTGAAAACTCTGCCCATAGCAACCTGACCCATGAAAGTAAATCTATTGTAAGTACTTAAAGCTCCGCCCATAGCAACCTGACCCACAAAACTACATCTTTTGTAAGTACTGAAAGGTGCGCCCATTGCAGCCCGACCCAACGAAACTAAATCTATTGTAAGTACTGAAAGCTCCGCCTATAGCAACCTGACCCAACAAAACTGCATCTATTATAAGGACTCAAAGCTCTGCCCATAGCAGCCTGACCCACAAAACTACATCTTTTGTAAGTACTGAAAGGTGCGCCCATAGCAACTTGACCCGACGAAACTACATCTATTGTAAGTACTGAAAGCTCCGCCTATAGCAACCTGACCCAACAAAACTGCATCTATTATAAGGACTCAAAGCTCTGCCCATAGCAGCCTGACCCACAAAACTACATCTTTTGTAAGTACTGAAAGGTGCGCCCATAGCAACTTGACCCGACGAAACTACATCTATTGTAAGTACTGAAAGCTCTGCCCATAGCAACCCAACCCTGTAAAAGTAAATCTATTGTAAGTACTTAAAGCTCCGCCCATAGCAACCTGACCCACGAAACTACATCTTTTGTAAGTACTGAAAGGTGTGCCCATTGCAGCCCGACCTGACGAAACTAAATCTGTTGTAAGTACTGAAAGCTCTGCCTATAGCAACATTACCTGGAAAATCTAATTTTTTGTGAATAACTATACTATATATACATTTAACAAGAGTTAATAGTTTAGTTAAGATTGGTGTCATGCGTTTTGTTTTTCCAGTATACAAAACCCATAGAGACAGAGGACAAACCTAATGGTGCGGTGGCTGGTAACAAGACAGACAAACCCAAGAAGAAGAAAATGTCCGATGAAGAAATTCTTGAAAAATTACGAACAATAGTCTCCATAGGTGATCCAAATCGAAAATATACAAAAATGGAAAAAATAGGTCAAGGGTATGTTAATTTCTGTTATCTTCTTATTTCTACTGGTTAATATCATGTTTTTGTGTACATCATGTTTTGGGGTATATTGTGTTTTTGTGTACATCATGTTTTGGGGTATGTTGTGTTTTTGTGTACATCATGTTTTGGGGTGTGTTGTGTTTTTGTGTACATAATGTTTTGGGGAATGTTGTGTTTTTGTGTACATCATCTTTTGGGGTATGTTGTGTTTTTTGTGTACATCATGTTTTGGTGGATATTGTGTTTTTGTGTACATCATGTTTTGGTGGATATTGTGTTTTTGTGTATATCATGTTTTGGTGGATATTGTGTTTTGGTGTCTCTCATTTTTGAATGTGTGCCACACACATTCAAGAAGTATAGCTTGGCTAAAAAACTCAATTAATATTTAAAGTCATATGCAATATTATCTGTTGCAAAAGAATTTAAACATGATTTCTCAGGAGATTCAACACAGAATACTCATCACAGGGGAACCCTGTTTGCCTCAGTAAATTACATTTAAGCTGTTCTTTCACTCGGACTTTCGAACCCTCGAACTGTTGAACAGAATTCCAGAATTTAGAAGCTGCGCACAGCCTGTAAATTTCTTTCTTTCATGGAAACCATTATGATGAATATAGCTTTTGTAAAAGTTTATTTGAAATGACATCAAACTTCTCTTTTTCATCCACGATACCGTTCAAATACTCTTTATTTATTCGTTTTTTCCAGGGCTTCTGGGACAGTTTTTATAGCAATTGAAGTGGCTACAGGTCGTGAAGTGGCCATAAAGACGATGAACTTATCACAACAACCAAAGAAAGAGTTGATTATTAACGAGATTCTAGTAATGAGGGAGAACCAAAACCCCAACATTGTCAATTATTTAGATAGCTACTTGATCGTTGATGAGTTATGGGTAAGTTTGAAAATAGTTAACTATATGTTATATCTAGGTCCATTGTGTAAACATGGTGTGGAGTTGTTTCTTTCTTGACATTTTTTCATTTACTTTAATTTTTCAACCTTTTCACATGTTTCCAAGGTGTTTATTCAGGGGTATTCTGAAGGCATTATTTAGTGTAGAGTGATAAAATTGTACTTTTGTGAAGCCCTGAAATTGGCCAGTCCAACCAATGTAGTTTAGTCTCCAAAATCTAATTATAAATTTTATTATAACTAATTAAATTGCACTGAAATTTGCTCTTTCTAATGAGAAAATGTTGAGGAATTAGAGTACAGGTTATATCTAGGTCAGTGGGGTTCGCCACCCTTCCACAAAGGGAAGCAAATCTTGTAACTGATAAAACAGCAGTGCCCTCTATCTATTTGAATAACAATATCAGCTTTTATTATTCATGATTATTGGTGTTGGTATTGAAATAAGTGGTGTTGTTATTTAAGTAGGTAGAGGTCACTGTTGTTTTATCAGTTACAATATTTGCTTCCCTTTGTACAAGGATGGCAGACCCCATTGTGTAAACATGGTGTGCATTTGTTTCTTTGTTGACCTTTTTTTAAAAACAGATTTTTAATGGTTGATCTTTGTTTTTCAACCTTCAAAATCCTTTTTTTCAACATCTACATTTCTGTTTGAATAGATTCCAGTTTATAAATTTATTGTTAAATTCACACATTTGAAGGGGGAAAGCTCCTTTTGTCAACCATTATTTTACTCTGTAGGTGAAGTATGTTGTTGTTGATTTGTTGTTCAGGTTGTAATGGAGTATTTAGCGGGCGGATCTCTGACTGACGTTGTCACGGAGACATGCATGGATGAAGGTCAGATCGCTGCTGTCTGTAGAGAGGTTAGTGGATTTAAACACACGTTAAAACTGATCTAATGTAACACAGAGGCATAAATGACCTTTTAGAGAAGCCCAAGGATGTTATATGTGTAGGTTTTATTTTTTTGGTGTCTCTTGGCAAAATTACTTCAGAATTATGAAATGGAGTGACAGCATGGTAGAAATGACTATTGGACCTGAAATTTTGACCACAGCTTACTCATTTTGATTGATTCAGAGAGTTCTGGTTAGAAAGATGTTTAAAGGTTTGTTAGGAAGGTAAGACGGTACTCTAGTGTGAAAAAGAAAGCTCTAGGAGCATTTCAGTAATATTTTATGGCCTTTGTTTGCCTGTGGAAATTTTTTTTTTTTGCGGCAAATACAATATGTTCTGAATGGTTTGTACTTGACACTATTTTTCTGCAGTTGTGTGTGTCACTGTTCTCAGTTCCAGTTGTATTCCTTCAAACCTCTCATTGTGTAAAGTGAAAGAAAGCTAAAATATGAAGTAAGGTTCATCATACAGACAACTGAAAACTAGGCGTAAAAGTACTTTCATTCATTTTTTTCAAATTTTTTTTTTTAAAGAGTGTTTCAGGCATTCAAATATTTGAATACTCTGGCAGGCTTTATGAGCCATACTGACAGGATCTGGGAACTCTGATGTCACATGACCTTTTTTTCCCGATGTTCACCAGAAGGAAGAAATTTTGGGGAATCTTTTATCAGTAATTTACGGTTAAAGAGAATTATTCCAACATTCAGTGTTGTGATGAGAGCTGGCAAAACTTCCTGTGACTGATAGTGTGGTCCATAAAGCTCACCTCAGAATTCAAGTCTTTGAACGCCTTTTTAACAAAAATCTAAAAAAAATAAATGATAGTATATTTATGTATAGTTTAAGTGGTCTATTTAGTGATGCCTATTCCTATTTTTAGTGGTCTGTTCCTTTATAAACTTAACTCACTATAGTGAAAGTTCTGTTAAAATCTTTTGATTTCATTTCTTTTGTATTTTCCTTTCAGTGTTTACAAGCTTTAGAATTTTTACATGAGAACCAAGTCATTCATCGGGATATAAAAAGTGACAACATTTTATTGGGAATGGATGGAAGTGTCAAATTAAGTAAGTATACTAATACATTCAGATACACATGAGTCAGGAGTTCAAATCCGGCTCTTAGCAATTTACCATTACAGAGTAGAGACTATTTTCAATAATATTTACTCATTTTTATTTGATTGGTGTTTTATGCCATACTTAAGAATATTTCATGTATACGACGGCGGCCAGCATTATGGCAGGAGGAAACTCTTTCCATGAATAAATTTGTTTTTCAGTATTACGAAAACATTTTGAAGATACTTGTTTTGAACCATCAGTACTTTATTTATTTATTTGATTAGTGTTTTACGCTGTGCTCAAGAATATTTCACTTATACGACGGCAGCCAGCATTATGGTGGGTGGAAACCGGGCAGAGCCAGGGGAAACCCATGACCATCCGCAGGTTGCTGGCAGACCTTCCCACGTACGGCCGGAGAGGAAGCCAGCATGAGCTGGACCAGTACTTTATTATCCGTGTATCTAATTTGATATGTAACATTCACATGGCATACTGAAATGATAATTGTTTCTATGAAATTTCAGCTGATTTTGGGTTTTGTGCCCAGCTCTCGCCAGAACAAAGCAAAAGGTCTACGATGGTCGGAACGCCATATTGGATGGCGCCGGAGGTTGTCACAAGGTGGGTAGGATGTGCGGATTTGGCAAAGTTGTAAGATTGATCTTTTATGTTTCGTAGATTTTGAAGAACAGGTCTTCATGCTTTGTAGAAATTTGAAATTGTGAAGCCTGCTTTCTTGGTATTCCTGATAACTGTTTGGCAAATGATACATGGCTTTTACTTGTGGGAAATGAATGAATTTGACATATAATGCCTCTGTGCTTTTCCATCAATCGCTTACTGGTATACTCAAGTTGCTGTTGTTGTTCACAGGAAGCAGTATGGGCCCAAGGTGGACATTTGGAGTTTAGGCATCATGGCCATTGAGATGATAGAAGGGGAGCCGCCCTATCTAAATGAAAACCCTCTTAGAGTAAGGACACACACATTACACTTTCAGGCCTGTCTGTTCTGAGGACAGATCTGTGATCATGCTAATGAGGTGTAAATTATTTATTTATTTATTTGATGGGTGTTTTAATGCCGTATTCATGAATATTTCACTTACATGTGTATGATGGCAGCCAGCATTATTGT
The DNA here is from genome assembly GCF_032854445.1 of Liolophura sinensis. Taxonomy (NCBI): domain Eukaryota; kingdom Metazoa; phylum Mollusca; class Polyplacophora; order Chitonida; family Chitonidae; genus Liolophura; species Liolophura sinensis. Next base: position 20,741,898 of record NC_088306.1, read on the forward strand.
TTGAGGAAACTGTGCATGGCCCGGGAGAAACTCACGACTGTCTGCAGGTTGCTGACAGACCTTCCCATGTATATCCGGAAAGGAAGCCAGCATGAGCTGGACTTGAACCCACACCGGTTGCATTTGTGAGAGGCCCCTGGGTCATTTTTGTTGCTGACCATCTCACCAAGGAGTCCCCAGGTGTAAATTAAGCCATAGTTGTTAATTCATTTCTTGAACGAGGGGGCCTCCGTGGCTCAGTCGGTTAAAGCGCTAGCGCAGCGTAATGACCCAGGAGTCTCTCACCAATGCGGTCGCTGTGAGTTCAAGTCCAGCTCATGCTGGCGGCCGTACGTGAGAAGGTCTGCCAGCAACCTGCGGATGGTCGTGGGTTTCCCCCGGGCTCTGCCCGGTTTCCACCCACCATAATGCTGGCCGCTGTCGTATAAGTGAAATATTCTTGAGTACGGCGTAAAACACCAATCAAAAAAAAAAAAAAAAAAAAAATCTTGAACGAGTTTGTACATTCTCACCGTTTGTATTACCTTGGTGACAATAAGCAGTTGATGGCAGGCCAACTCGGTTGGCTTTTTGTACAGTCTTACATTCGTTGACTATTTCCACAAAGACAGTGTGCAAATGCATGTCTCATGTGGTAAGGTTCGCCAGTAACTTGCCAGATGTTGCTAGTTTACCTCAGGCACTCCAATTTCTTCACCCATAAAACTTAATGCCATCGTTTAAGTCAAAAATTTTTGAGTATGGCATTAAACACCAGTCAAATGAAGAAATAAGTTCATTCAGTCATTTAATCCTTCACCTTTTCCGATAAAATAGGTCCATTGTAATTATGTTGTCAGTTCCTGATTTATTTCCTGATCATTACATTACATACTTTGTCTTTGCAGGCACTGTATCTGATAGCGACCAATGGGAAACCAGAGATCAAGGAGAAGCACAAGCTCTCGCCAGTGTTCCAGGACTTGTTAGATAAATGTCTGGAGGTAGATGTAGACAGGAGGGCTTCAGCATCAGAACTACTTAAGGTACATGCTACTTTCACTTTCACTTTATATTTTTAACTGCTTTTCTCTTCCATGTATGTTTTAACATGCTGGCTTCCTCTACTGTCGTACATGGGAAGATCTTCCAGCAACATGCAGATGGCTGTGGGTTTCCCTTGGTCTCTGCTCTGTCTCCTTTCACCATAATTTTGGCCACAATGGTATAAGTGAAACATCCATCATTGGGGCATAAAACACCAATTAAATAAACATGTGTTTTGTCACTTTACTTTTCATTGGACTAAGGTAGAAACATTATCAGCCTCAAGAAGTAAGAGGAAAATCATTTCATTTAAAATTTATTGAGGAGAACAGACATTATTATGTTTGTTATATTAATCATTTTCTGGTGTTTTGGGCGTATTTCACTAGTAGCAGTAGTAATACTTAATGTGACCACATCTGGAACACCCGGTTTTAAAATAGTCATTGGTGTAAGCAAAACAAAAGTAGAGCTTACCGATTTTCTGCCAACTGTATTCCTTCAACCTTTTCGCTTGTTTGCAGGGTGTTTATTTATGCATATTCTGAAGGCATTCATCTATGTGTTCTGAAACAAATTATACTTTGGAGCCGGGAAATTGGCCAATCCAACCAAAATCAAATTAAAAATGGGCATAAATTAGACTGAAAGTTGCTCTTTTACGTTTGAAAAGCTTGAAGAATTAAGGTATATTCGTAATTTTGGGCTGGAGATCTCATTTGTCAAGTCGTCGTCATATGACTGAAAAATTGTTAAGTGCGACGGTTAACCCCCGAGCACTCACTCACTCACGCATTTTTTAAGAGCTGGTTAGCTGCAACAACAACAATAACACTTGAGACAAATGAGTCATGGAGGCACCATTTCAATCATGTTATTGGACCACAATCGTTCACCCCTTGACTCACTCCGTTTTGCAGCATCCTTTTTTACGCCTCGCAAAGCCACTTGCCCAACTAGTACCTGTCATCCTAGCTGCTAAGGAGGCACAGAAACATTAAAGTTGGTGCTGGACCATCAACTGATTTACTTTATGCAGTAAGTATTATATGTATATCTGTTCATGGAAGTTTGTGTCATTTTGCATGAAGGTTTACCTTGATGTAAAGTTTATGTGCAGTAGCCCAGCTGAACAACTTGCAAAGTTAACTGTAAATATTAGGTAAACCTTAACATTCCCTTGAAAAAAGTAAACAAAAAAAAAAATTTAATTTTCCCATAACATACATGTATCTGTATATCTGTTGGAAGTTTGTGTCATCTTGCATGAAGTTTTACCCTGATGTAAAGTTTATGTGCAGGAACCCAGCTGAACAACTTGCAAAGGTAACTGTAAATATTAGGTAAACCACAACATTCCCTTGAAAAAGGGGTAAACAAAAAAATGTAATTTTCCCATAACATATTCAGTCACAGTCACCATATAAACATGTAATAGGTAGGCATACGTACATGTATGCATTTTAGAACTGATTACAGCTTATTACAGCTTAACAGCAGGTTAATCATTTTGAGAGTATGAAATTCTGATAATTGATGCAATGAATCTACGTTTAAATTTCTTACCATGCAGGTCTATCTCTAATAATCTTTCATGTCTCTTTTCAGATTTTACATCTGCAAATACCACAGCTAATGGCTGTAAAAGTGACTGGCTGGTTGCTGATGAAGATTTGCCTCAGTTTGTGTGTTTGTGCTGTAAATGAATGGACATGTGCTGGATTTGAATACTGGGGCTGTGTGTCAGTGTCCTGGAAACAGCATTGGCTACGGCTGTGTTGAAACTGGATTCTGGGAACAGCATTGGCTACAGCTGTGTTAGAACATGAATCTGGAAACAGCATTGGATCCAGCTATACGTGAACTGGTTTCTGGGAGCAGCATTGAATACAGCTGTGCTGGAACTGGTTTCTGGGAGCAGCGTTGAATACAGCTGTGCTGGAACTGGTTTCTGGGAGCAGCATTGAATACAGCTGTGCTGGAACTGGTTTCTGGGAGCAGCGTTGAATACATCTGTGCTTGAGCTGGTTTCTGGGAGCAGCATTGAATACAGCTGTGCTGGAACTGGTTTCTGGAAGCAGCATTGGATGCAGTTGTACTAGAACTAGATTCTGGGAATTATTCCTCTGAACAAGGGTATTTGTATTTCGGGAACAAGCTGTGGCTGGAGATGTCATTGCTGATGGGAAATTACTGGTCACAAATGCATGTGCTGGAAACTATGTTACATGGCTGGAAAAACCTGGACTTACTGAGCTGCTGTAACTTGAGCAGGAAAGTTGAGTGCAAACCAGAACCATGCAGTATTGTAAGAAATTGTACAACAGTATGGAGACTTATGTGCTGTCTGGTTACAAGAGTTACTGCCCTTGGTCAGAAAAACGCTAATGACCTGTTTTGGCTGTTTACGAAGAGTTTCATTGACCCATATTACAAAAAAAACCCAAAAAAACATGAAATATTACTATTCCTATGGATTGGTTGTTGTCGTAACTTGCTTTTTCCAGCTAGCAGAATCCGTCTAATCCCTCGAATCTTGATCATCCACGCATATTCATTCAGAGCAAGCCATAGCTATCGCGTCCAGCCAGTGTGATTGGAAAGAAGAAACTGAAGGCATATTTGTATTTGTTGTTTAGAGTAACTTATCTTGGATTTCAACCGCGTGTTTTGCGTGGCAAAGACATCTGAGTATTCATGCTACATGTGCTTGGAGACATGTGGATACTGTGCGTGTATTCTACTAACCTACATTTATATATATATATATACACACACACAAGTTATAAAATAGTCTGTGTTGTTGTTGTTCACCGTATTGACCCTCTTCGTGTGTATCTTACTCGTGCAAACTGGTTGTATTTGTACATAGTCATGTGGCTCAAGAGTGGGGGGGTTAGGAAGAGATATGGAATGTGACGTGAAGGACAGTTGAAACGTTTACTTGTATGGCTATCTGCCTTACTTGTCAATCCTGACATTGATGGTTGGTTTGCAAGATGTGTTATTGTATGATATATACAAGATCTGATTAGCTTAACTTTAAATATGTGTATACCTGTATGATGAATTGTTGTCTTTACATGGTGATGATGTGAACTGAAAAGCCTTATAGTGTGCTCATTTAAGCTGCATGTATTACATGTAGCATGTACATGTAAAGGTTCTAAGGATTTTCTCTGGGCATGTTTTTTTTTTTTTTTTTTTTTTTTTACATGAGACTTTTAATACAAGCAAAAATGAAAAATATAATAAACATTTTCATAGGTGAAGATTTAAAACAGTTTTTGTATTAAATTTCATTCTTGCTTTGTGCTTCCATACATTCAGTCATTTTGCCCTTTTGCTTGATGGTATTTCTTAAGTTTATCATTTTTGTATGTTAAAAGTCATCAAAATTGTGCTATGGTTACCATGACAACTTGCAGCCACGTTCATGAGTGTTTTTAATTGTCTGCATACATGTACAGTTTACCCCATTTAGCAGGCTTCAATGTACAATACAGGAATAACGTTAATTTATGGCCAAAATGAATTTTGCTAAAGATATTTGCAGTGAAAACCTAATTTTTCCAGCATTTACATGGAATGTTTTTGAACAGATGTGTTAAAGGCACTACAGTGTAGTTTGTCCTCTTTGCAAAAGAGCTATCATTTTATTTTCGATATAAAGGCACTATCATTTAGTATGTTTGCATTGGAAAAGCTTCTGTTATTTCCTGTGTCGTGCCATCACGCGCTATCATGATGGTAGAGTCTTTAAGTACAGAGTTTGTTTTATACAAGGATAATGTTAAGTGTACTTGGTTCATGCTAGTGCCTTAATAGTCTATCAGAGCAAGCATTGAGCACACATTACACTCTTTCTTAGCATTTTTTCGCTTTTTTTCATGAGTGTAACAATATGCCTGTTCACTGAATAGCAAAACACATTATTGACAGCAGGGCCATATCTAGAAAAAAACACTAAAGTTTCTGGCCCTGCACTTTATTGATGACATTGTAGCTTGGCGTAAAGAAATTTCAAAAATGCAACTCAATAGGATGCTTTCTGAGAGCTTTTAAATCTATGAATGAAAGAAATTTGTATGAAAACTTAACTTTGTATTGGTAAACCATCGTTTTTTTTTTATTTAATTGACTTGTTAGTTTTAATACAGCTTGTTTTGTTTTGGGCAGCCAACTGTTTGGGACCCCAAATAATTTTTCTTAAATGGAATGGCTCTAGATATAGTCCTGGAAAAATATTTCCATGGAAAGATATGGCTGGCGCCACTTTAGTAGTGTACACCATTATGGTCAATGACCTAAAATTTTACCCATGACCAAAGTTGCACAAATTTTGCTCGATTCTGATGGTTCTCCTGACCTTAAAAAGTGTTTTGACTGTGGCCTGTAACTTTTACCAAAACTTGGTCATGTTGATGGTTTCTTTCGTTTGTATAACTGACCGTCATCGTATAAAGTAACAAATTCTTGATCATGGTGTCAATCAATCAATCAATCACAATTCTAGGACATGTAAACTACTCTTGCCTTGGGTTATGGCTGTGTGTGCCTTTTTTATTTTTATTTGAACAAGCGTTGGGGTATGTGTTCTTGAGACCTTACGATTGCAGTCCTGAAAGTCAGTGTTTTTTCCTAAAATTGATTTGTACCAGAATTTGTCATCAGAAGACAGTGCTGTTGGAGAGATAATTTTCTTTCTTTTTTTTTATACATTTATAGTTGTAGATATTTAACAATGCTGGAGCCAACCAGGTATGCAATAGTGATCTCTGCGTTTTGTTTGTAGTAAGATTGTTGTTAAATGTATGAGAATCACCATTCTCACGTATGTATTTCTGTGTTTTTGTCAAGAAATTGCTTGGACAGTTTTGGTTTCACATTCGTTTATACCCAACTTATATACTTTAAGATGGGACATAGATCTGCGTGTAATGCTGATCAGACATATCTTAGGGTACTAGCTAGGGTAAAGGTTCTCTGTGGCTGGCCACTAGCTTACCACCGGCACACTTGTAGCAGGCTTCTAGCTGTCAGTAGCTGTGTTTCTTCTGCTGAGGAGGAAGAGTTACTGTTGTTCTCAGTGGATATGGTGCCTAATGCCACTAGCTCACCACCAGCACACTTGTAGCAGGCTTCTAGCTCTCCACTGACTACCATTCACCCAGCATTCATCAACTGAAGATACAGAGTTTTTACAATGGTCAGCGGATATGGTGCCTTATGCCACTCGCTCACCACCAGCACAGGCTTCGATACCGTTCACGTAGCTTTCTCCTGCTGAGGATGTAGTTTGCAGTGGTCTATGGATCCAGACACTAGCCATATATATATTACCAGAGTTCTCGCATCATTGAAATTACATTGATTTTGTTTAAGGTTTTCTATACACTAAAATCCTTCAAAAAGAGTTTTTTTCGGAATGTACAAGAGTTTTCAGTGTTCAATAAAATTATATCATACTGCATTGTGTTATGAATGGACATTTAAATATGCTTCCAAAAGTGTTTAAATATTCATTCATCACCACATCTGTTTTCACTGAACCAACAAAAATCAGAAACAACAGGTCCTTGAAAACGTAATATATTTAAAGGTCCTTGAAAATGCTTGAAAATGTAATATATTTAAAGGTCCTTGGAAATGCTTGAAAATGTAATATATTTAAAGGTACTTGGAAATGCTTAAAAAGTAATATATTTAAAGGTCCATGAAAATTGTAATATGCCTGTGATAAGTCGTTGAAAAAGCTTTCTTCATGGGTGGGAACTCCAGTCCAAAACCATTCCACAGATGCACTTCAGGCAAACCAGTGGTGGCCTACTGGTGGCGCTCCTGTAGAGAACTTTTGCCCTGACTTGTACTGTACATGTATGTCTAACAGTCTGTTTAGCTTTTCAGGTATTTATAATTATAAATGTTTCATGTATGTAGGTATATTTTGACAGCACGTTTTCGAACCATGCCACTTTAAGCATTCGGAGTTTCAATTCTAAAATTGACAGTTGCACAGATGCTTAAATTGCATATGAAAACGTTGAATAATAAGATCGAACCTGTGAACTTCATTTGTAAGTTTTGCAAAACTAAGAAGCCAAGGATTAATATGTAAAGAGAAGAGACAGCATTTGCTGTTTTGTGGCTTCATGAAGTTACATGAGCTTTACTGTGTGTGAATTTTGGCAAACTGTTTAATACCGCAGACTTAGCCCTAGTTAATACTAATCCGAATTCAGAACTGTCATGACATGTTTACAATACTGATAATAGGCTCAGTCCTTCTAAAGGATGATGGTGAAAATTTGCACTTCAACATTTTGCTCAGAAATCAGACTAAAAGTTGAAACTTTTTACTGGCTTTGGCCAAGGTCAAGAGTGTTGTGAATGAGGTTCCAATCAGTGTGCGAGTTGTTACAACAGAGTAGTCTCCCTTTGTTAAGTGTTGTTCATGGAGGCAGTGTGTACTAAATCAGTAATGCCCAAATTCGCATGATTAATTTATTCACTGGCTTTAATCATCACAAAAAAATGGATAGAGTTCTATTCTGTGAATAAGTTTTCTTTAACTGATAATTTGCCTATTCTTGTATCTAACTGTGAAGAGTATAATACAGAAACTGGCGTTTCAAAGAGACATCACTTTATTTGCAACCCTCAGACCATTTTATTTCTGCAAAGACATCATAATCACGACAACAGAAAACTATACATTGAATTTAATGAATTAAATTTCGTAGGGCTTAGTGTGCTTCAGTTCTGTTTGGCATGTCTTTTGTTCCAAATGTTTTCATGTCCTTTTGTTACTGTTTGTAACTCTCCACAACAACAGAGAACAAGTTATTTTCTTTAAACTAACACTAAAGTAAATGTAACATTAAATTTTGAAAAACTCAGTACCCATTATTTTTGTACTGTATGATATTATGTCAAAACCACCACATTGTCAAACTCTTCTGATGAGTTGTTTGATTTGAATCATTTCTTCTCCCTATGGTATACATTTTACATAGGCATTGGTCCTTTGTATCTTGGCATATAACATTTATGTCTTCCAAAACTTTCCCTGATCCAGTTTTTGATGTCAGAGGTTGTTTTTTTTTTTTTCCTGGTGGTGAACAGAAATTTATGTCTAAGTGTGTTATGTCTTCGGTACATTTATTCCATTGCAGAACAGCAACACATGGTAGATCTTTGTTCTTGGAGAGCATTTTCGTGGGCTTCTTACCATAGTGACACGACCTCAATGACTAGCCTCCAAACAGTGGTATGTGTACAGATGAAATAAAAACTGATTGCAGGTCAGTTATGCAAATGTATATACTTGCTTGAACCAATCAGATGCCTCCCATGTTTTTTTCAAAATGTCTGCTGATGCCTGTCTGTATTCATTGTAAATGTAGAAAGAAAAACAAAACCGAAAGCAGGTCATGATGTAACCAAACTAATTCTCACTGTAGACTGTACATTGGTGATGTATGCTACATTGTAATGTATAGATTTAGTCTTGCATAGACAATTTTTCTTCCATCCATCTTTTTTTATTTCATTTTTGTTTTTATGTAACTGAAAAATTAAATGCCTTAATGCCATTTAAATCATTCAGTTTGTCATGAAGGAAATTGTATCTGATGAAATCTTTCAGAGTGTACTTCAGTGATGGTGGGTCTCCATGGTAACCGTTACCATGGAGGTCCAGTCTTGTGTGTGAACAATCATTATACAATACCTTGACAATAAATGCAAAGAACTCAAATTAGGTTTTTCTTTTCTTAATTACAGTATTTGTGAATAAGGGGACTTCATGCCTGATCAGAGCTTGTTGAGTCGGACATGTGGTCCCAGCATTTTAATGGGTAGTAGCCATTAAAGGTGTTCAGTTCACCATGTGCTACATGTTTGGGTGGGCTAAAAACTTTACACAGTTATTTGAAATATTTTTAGGAGAGGATAAGTGGCATGGTAAAGTATTTTGGACACACATTTTGTATTGGATATTGGACACCATTCATGGAAATCCATGAGCATCAAACAAGAAGCAATATTAAAACAGAAACAAACTGAAAAAGTATGTCTGAAGTGTCAGACACAGTGGATTCATTTGTCTGGTACGTGGTGAACTCTCCCCGTCAAGTTATTAATACAGCTGATTTAATATCATTTCACCTGTATGATGCTGAAATTTCCATGAAAGCTGTTTAATGTTCTAATTCTGATATTAAATATCAAGGTGTTACATTTAAACATTTTGAATAATTGTAAAGTTAAGAGGGTTATGTTTTTTCTCACCCATATGATATTATACATGCCCAGTGGGTCTCTCTGGCCCCTCTTGGTCTCTCTGGCCTCTCTTAGTCTCTCTGGCCTAGTGGTTAGCGTGCTAGCCCCTCAATGGTGTGGTCGACATGAGTTCAAGTCCAGCTCATGCACTTAGTTGTTATTCTCCCATGGGCTGTGCCTGGTGTCCTCCCACCATAATGCTAGTGTAGAAGTGAAATATTCTTGAATACGGCGTAAAACATCATTCAAAATACTACATAAAAAAAACCGATAAACCGCTAAATTTCGCTTTTTTTCAAAATATTTTGAACAGGGGAAGTTGCATGGTACATGTATTTCACACGCCCTGTTTATTGGACAGCTTTCATGGAAATTTGAATATCGTAAATGAGGCAGTATTAAAACAGGAGCATGGGCCTCCATGGCCATGGGGGTTAGCACACCAGCATGGCGCAGTGACTGTACGTGGGAAGGTCTGTCAGCAACTTGTGGATGGATGTAGGTTTCCGCCGGACTCTGCCCAGTTTCCGCCCTCCATAATGCTGGCCGCTGTCGAATAAGTCAAATATTCTTGAGTATGGTGTAGTTCACCAATCAAACAAATAAATCAAATTTGAACAAAAGATGAAGTACATGTCTAAAATCTACACGTCAGATCATAGTGTCAGTCACCTGGTAAAGCCATGTTAATGTGTCCTGTCACTGTGAACCAATGCGGTCGCTGTGAGTTCAAGTCCAGCTCATGCTGGCTTCCTCTCAGGCCGTACGTGGGAAGGTCTTACAGCAACCTGCAGATGGTTGTGGGTTTCCCCTGGGCTGTGTCCAGTTTCCTTCCACCATTATGTTGGCCTGCCGTCGAGTATGGCATAAAACACCAATCAAACAAATAAAATCTGTCAGTCATGTTATCAATACAGCTGACATAATACTGTTTAACATGTTTTTATATATGATGCTGAAATTTCCATGAAAAGAGTCAAATGTTCATTCGATAATTATTCATTAATATTAATATTCATTTTTTTTGGGCACAACTGATACAATGCATGTACAGTGATGAATGTACTCGAGGGGGTCTCCATGGCGTACTGGTTAACGTGCTGACACAGCAGAATGACCAAGGACACTCTAACATGTGAGGGTGCTGTGAGTTGAAGCCGAGGTCATTTTTGATTACTGATTACTTTTCCCATCGTACGCCGGAAGGTCTGTCAGCATCCTGCGGATGGCTATGGGTTTCCCTGGGGCTGGGCCCTGTTTCCTCCACCATAATGCTGGTCACTGTTGTATCAGTGAAATATTCTTGTGTACAGTGTAAAACTCTAATGTACTTTAAGGTACAAATACAGTATTTCACCTAAAAGTAAGTAATTTTCAAATCCATTTTGCTTGATCCTGGGCCTCTTGCATGTTTGAGTTTTGTGTTTGGATTGTTTGTCTTATCAGAAAAAACAAAAATAAAATAAATAAAAAAAAGACCATTATATGCTTGTAAATGTGCATTTTACCTACTAATGATATTTGTAGCTTCATTTTTGTATTCAGCAGTCTACAGTATAAGATATACCTATATCTTGTGGGTGGCCAAACAGATGGTGGTAAAACGTGTAGCTTCTGATAGCTGGCAGACACGCACACACGAGATGTAGGTTCAATCCTTGGGACAGGCAATTTCCTGATTTCAGGTTGTCATATTTTGTACAACCTTGGTGACTGTTTGTGGGGTCTAATGTTCGTTTTCATCTACCAAAATGGCATCGAAGTCAGCATGTGACAGATAGGAAAGTTTATCACTTACTTGCCGGGTCAGTGGTTTACCAATGTGTGGTCGTTCCCTTAAAAGTTAAGCATTCTTGTAATTTTAGGGCGCTAAGCATCTTGTTGAGTCTCTCTGGCTGGGTCTATAGGTGTCAGTATACAAAAGTCAGCACTGTAACCTTGTGGCTATTTAGCATCCAAGCTATTATGCTACATGAAAATTTGATGCCACTGTGAAGACACCAGACAGGACACCCAAACCAGTCAATAGGAAAATGGACACCAGATATGACACCCCACCCAGTCACCAGACTGAGTATTGTTTGGCATACATGCACGTGCCAATCCCCCCTTTTGAAGGAAATTCTGAAACTTATTTTACAATTTGACTATGATCAAATCTACAAAATACACATTACTGATCTAAAATAACCACCAAATAATAAGATCTTCAACAAGGATATGTATGTGTATTAACCCTCATGCCATGCAAATCTTCCATAAGTATAAAATTGACAAATTTTAGTTTCGTGTAGGTCAGCAAATATACAACATATATCAATGAACATATTGTGAAATGTACAGATCATTTTTTTTTCCATCCTTACACATTTTAAAAATAAAGTTGTGTAAAATTATGAAATCATATCAAAGCAGTAAAATGCTAAAATTGTTACATGTAGTTCTAGCCATAGTATTTATTTCACTTTTAAGACAACGACAAACATTATGGTGGGAGGGAACCGGGCTTAGGCAACTGTATTAAGAACAGATTTAGGCAGGTGTAAAATACTGCTTTGTGTTGATTGACATTAACTTCAACAATTCTGAGAAATAAAAGTTGCTTTCAAATGCTCAAACTGGCAGCACATACACTGAAGTCCTGAAGACATAGAGAACACATCTTCATGTCAATGATATGATATGCCAGCTACACATACGTATATTTAAATGCGCAACACTAGACATGAGAAAGACAGTTTTCTCATGACATACAATTAAATGCTTCTGTGATTTCATCAAAAAAGAAATGAACAGTTTATGTAAAATATATATTATTTGTAAATGTTAAAAATGGCAGTGTGAATATCACTGATCAAAGTACCCACTTTTACAATCTCACTGATGGTCATAAAAAAAAGAGGAAAAGAAAAGAACATGTAAAACTTTTACGCCACAGCCACCTATTCCTGGCTGCAGAAAACAACTGGCTGATGACAGGCAAAATATTTAGTAAACTCGAAACAAACAACATTATTGCTGAAGGAACAAAAATGCACTTGTTCTCATGCTGGCCTTAAGAGAACAGAAGATATAAAAGTTTTCTAATTCTTCTTTTTTTTGGTAGTGTTCATTGCATCCACTTGCTATAGAAGGTCATTTCAATGTCCATTTCAAACAGCTCTCTAAAACTCTCAAAATTGGTACAAAGTTTTCTGATTACGGCATTCATTCTTGCGACGACCTTAAAAATGTGGCCAGCGTTTTTTGCCGAGGGGTACTTTTCCGTTTGCCAGGAGTAGATAACTCTGTCATCCACTCTTCAAAAATGGCCTCCATCTTTTTGCGACTACTTGGATTGCCGTTGTTGACTGTTGGGAGGATTTTGTCAGCTTTTAGGAACTGGACAAATCTCTTCAGCTCCAAGAAACTGCTGTGTTCACTGTAGGGGATGCCTGTTGTTAAAAAATACACAAATACTATACAAGATTGATCAATACATTGTATTTGAGAACTCTGCATATACCTTCCTACAACCTGATCAACACATTGCTAGGCTTGGGAAAACAGAGGTTCAGGATACTAAATAAATAGTCCCCAACTTCATCATATATATATATATATATATATATATATATATATATATATACATACATATATATATATATATATATATATATATAGCTTCTCCTTCACCCACCCCCACAGACAGTTAAGTAAACACACATATATAAAAGATGGCATTCTGATAGACTAGAAAGATATATCTGCATTGTTATGTACATTTCTATGGATACCCTAAATTATCAACAAACTCATCCAATAAGGTATTACTCTGGATGCAATCTGAAAACATCATTCACAAGACTTTGAAAACACTGGATGGCATTGTTTAGGGAGAGGCACATACGAACTTTATACGCCTCATGCTGGTTTCCTCTCTGGCCGTACATGGGAAGGTCTGTCAGCAACCAGCGGATGGTTGTGGGTTTTCCCTGGGCTTTGCCCGGTTTCCTCTCACTATAATGTTGGCTGCCGTCATATAAGTGAAATATTCTTCAGTCCGGGGTACAACACCAATCAAATAAATAAATAAATAAATAAATAAATAAATAAATATGAACTTAATAGGAATTATATAAGTTCAAGTCCTGCTCATGCTGGCTTTTACTCCGACCACAAGTGGGAAGGTCTGTCGGCAACCTGAGGATGGTTGAGGGTTTGCCAGGCTCTGCCCTGTTTTCTCCCACCATAATGTTGGCTGCAGTCGTATAAGTGAAATATTCTTGAGTATGGCGTAAAACACCAATCAAATAAATAAAAAGGAACTTTATAAAAATTATATAATAACCTAACGTGCCTCTCACTGTGAGTTCAAGTCCTGCTCATGCTGGCTTTCACTCCGGCCATAAGTGGGAATGTCTTCCGGCAATCTGAGGATGGTTGTGGGCTTCCCCCAGACTTTGCCCAGTTTTCTCTTAGCATAATGTTGGGTGCCGTCGTATAAGTGAAATGTTTTTCAGTATGGCGTAAAACACCCATCAAATAAATCAACATAATAACCTGTCCAGATCAGATAACATTTGCATTATGTCTGTGGTCAAATTTGCTAAAGGGTATGTCACAATGCACTATACAATATCACACAGGAATTGTTTTATCTCCTATTATTATTTAAACATGATCTATTATTAAAAAATGAATGCACACTGAAGCACCCTAAATGATCATAAAATTTGTCCATGACTTACTTGACCATTTTTCCAGATTCTGACTATTATATCGATTTTAGAAAGGTGTTTTGAGGTTTGCTTGGAACATGGGTACCTAACTAGAAAAAAGTTTCAGCTCAAAAAAAAAAAAATTTTGTGACATTTATTTGCCTCTAAAAATGCACTTTGGGGGTGAAATTTGAGATCGATTAAGGTAATTCTACAAAAAAAAATGTAAATGCTAATTTTTCGTAAGATCTTAACCTTATAAAAGACAATGACTTGGAATGCTAGGCAAGTAGTCCTTCGGTTAATGGATAATCTGACATGTCTGCAATCATCTCATATTTTACCGTACGGTCAATTACACTATAGGAGAGTCAGAAGGATTTGCTCAGTGACAGTGGTATATTTTGGATGACAAGTTCGAGGATTGTCCCAGGTGGTTCTCATGCCAGTGCGGTGCAATGACCCAGGAGCCTTTCACTACAGCAGTCAATGTCCAGCTTGTGGTAGCTACCTCTCCAGCCGCAAGAAAGATCTGTCAGCAATCAACGGATGGTCGTGGGTTTTTAACCAGGCTCTGCTTAGTTTCTTCCCCACCATAATGTTGGCTGCCATCGTGTAAGTGAAATATTCTCGAGTCAGAGTAAAACACCAATCATATAAGTAAATGGTTCAAGGGTTCAGCCTCTTTTCACCATTTGGAAGCATCAAACAGGAGTTTGTTTCTATCTAATACTAGCTTTGGTCCTTTCATCACTTCATCACAGCGCATAGTTTAGGCATCGACCGGTCAATAAACGGATACAGGATCGTTTCTGATTGGCTGGTGTGAGAAATACACGCTATGCTTGGCCCAATCTGAATTTTAGGTATAGCAGATTTATTCAAGCGTGACAAGTTGCAAGGTTTAACCCAGAAAATCTTCTCTACACTGTCAGCTAATCAGTGTGTATCCTGTGTCCTTTTAAGAATATAATTGCAGACTATATATCATGAGCTGTGTATACACCTCCCATGGAAAAAAAAGTGAAGGAAAAAATCTGACACAACCTACCATAGATGGTGACACCATTACGGCTGGCCTTGGGTTTGATGTGTTGCAGGCTGGGTACTTTGTTGCTGTGACTCCACCCAGTGGGTGACAGAGCTATTATCCCCTCAAATCTGGGGTTGTCCTGCAGGTGTTCATGAAGTTTCTATAAACATAAAGAGCTCAAAATATCAGCTTGACACATTCCATGGGATAAAAACTTATAAAATTGAGACTGCCGATGTGTACCCTGTCCTCACCCTACTGATTAATAGTCAACTCAGGGGCAGACAACTCTGAAAAAGCTTACTTCAAGTTCGAGACTACCCATGGGTAGAACGCATGTCCTGTCCTTACACTATTGATAAATAGTTAACTCAGCGGGACACAACTCTGTAAAAGCTTACTTCAAGATTGAGGGAGCGAGTGAGTGAATGCTTGGGGTTTAACATCGTACTTAACAATTTTTCAGTCATATGACGACGAAGGAATTCATAGAGTGCATGTAATGTGCCTCCATGTTGCATGACGGATTTCCACCGCTCTTTCATCTAGTGCTGCTTCACTGAGACGCCTTACCAAAGGCAAGTAAGCAGCCGCCCTAGCCATTATACTGATACGGGTCAACCAGTCATTGCACTTTCCCCTTCATTACAACTTCCTCTTTTAAAGCCTTAGGTGTGACTTGACCCAGAACTGACCCTGGATCTACCGCTCCCAAAGTGGACACTCTACCAACTGTGCTATCGGGGCGGGTTTCAAGATTGAGACTGCCCAAGGGGTAAGATGCATACCCTAATAAAACACCCAAAAATCAACACAGGGGGAGACAACTCTGTAAAAGCTTACTTTGAGATTCAGACTACTCATGGGTAAGATGTGTACCCTAACATGTGACTACTGATAAAACCTTTACAAAAGTCAACACAGGGGGAGACAACTCTGTAAAAGCTTACTTTGAGATTCAGACTACTCATGGGTAAGATGTGTACCCTAACATGTGACTACTGATAAAACCTTTACAAAAGTCAACACAGGGGGAGACAACTCTGTAAAAGCTTACTTTGAGATTCAGACTACTCATGGGTAAGATGTGGACCCTAACATGTGACTACTGATAAAACCTTTACAAAAGTCAACACAGGGGGAGACAGCACTGTAAAAGCTTACTTTGAGATTGAGACTGCCCATGGGTAAGATGTGGACCCTGGCCTCCGACCAGCTGAGGGTGACAGCTTCATTGAGGTAAGGGTCCTCAAGACAGTCCAGGACACGCTTCTTCTCCCTTGTCACGGCAATCTTGCAGTCTAGTGCCTTGGCAATGGCTGTAACAACAAAACACAGAAGGATATAAAATAGCAATCCTGGTCTTTGATGGGTAATTTGTAGATCTGCTCACACTTCATCTGCTCAAGTTCATAGGGCCTTGGTGGGCGATGTAGCCTGTGTGGCCGTGTGCGTCTACTGTTTGTTGAAAGCCATTTGTCTTTCCACAATATGGTATGCATATTTGTATGTCACATGTGGGATAGTTTGTCAGTATCTTGCCAAAGGTCGGTGGTTTTCCCTGGAAACTCTGGTTTCCTCCAACTCAAAAACTGAAATTCATCATTTAAGTAAAAAATTCTCTTGAGTATGGTGTTCAACAAAAAAACAAAATAATAAAAAAAATGAAATACAAGAAAATCAAAAAAAATTAAAAAATACAAATAAGTAGAATATCAATTTATGAGGTAAACAGTGACTAATTTATTTATTTGATTATACGATGGCGGCCAATATTATGGTGGGAGGAAACCCGGCAGACCCCTGGGGAAATCCACGACCATTCCCAGGTTGCTGACAGAGCCAGTAATTTATATGCAAAGGAAAGCTAGTAAAGTCACAGTATCAAAGATCTGGTTCATGGTTTCTTTTGACCAAAATTTATGAAAGGAAAAAGCTGGTTTTCAAACATGATCCAAGGGTTCACAAATTGAATACATGTATGGTGGAAATTGTTATAATATGAAAAACTCACAGATCCAACTAGTTTTCACCGTTTATGAGAGATTGCATAAAATGAACCTGAATGCACTTTTTATCAAAATTTGATAACATTTGTAGCAGTTATTGCACGAAAACCGACCCCTGAGAATCACAGCATTCATTAAGACTGCAAAACGTATCCTTGGATCTGAGATTGAACAGATTTTCATGAAAATAGGACAACATATACAGGAGCAGTTATAGCGCAGAAACCAAAGCATTAACACCCCCTGTTTTTATGTATGCATGCTTGAGGTTTAACGTCGTACTTAACAACTTTTCAGTCATATGACGATAATTGTTTTTATGAATGCTTGAGATAAAATGCAAGATTGCACTGACCTGTGAAGACCCTTTCCTTGCCTATGGTATAGGATCCACAAACCACAAGGGTGTTGGGATTTTTAGACATCGCGTCCATCACCAGAGAAACAGCCACATCTATCACTTCCTGTTGCTCGGCGAATGTGTAAGTTGGGTCGCAGTACCTGACAGAAAGCACAGACAGGATCTAGAATCAAGTACTACCACACTGTGTACACTAGGCAACACTGGCCGCCCTACATGACAGAAAGCACAGACAGGATCTAGAATCAAGTACTACCACACTGTATACACTAGGCAACACTGGTCGCCCTACCTGACAGAAAGCACAGGCAGGGTCTACAATCTAGGACTACCACACTGTAAACACTAGGCAACACTGGTCGCCCTACCTGACAGAAAGCACAGGCAGGGTCTACAATCTAGGACTACAACACAGTACAACACTAGGCAACACTGGTCGCCCTACCTGACAGAAAGCACAGGCAGGGTCTACAATCAAGAACTACAACACTGTATAACACTAGTCAACACCGGTCGCCCTACCTGACAGAAAGCACAGGCAGGGTCTACAATCAAGAACTACAACACTGTATAACACTAGTCAACACCGGTCGCCCTACCTGACAGAAAGCACAGGCAGGGTCTACAATCCAGGGCTACAACACTGTATAACACTAGGCAACACCAGTCGCCCCACCTGACAGAAAGCACAGGTAGGCTCTACAATCAAGTACTACCACACTGTATACACTAGCAACACCGGTCGCCCTACCTGGCAGAAAGCACAGGCAGGGTCTACAATCAAGGATTACAACACTGTAAACACTAGGCAACACCGGTTGCCCTACCTGACAGAAAGCACAGGCAGGGTCTACAATCAAGGATTACAACACTGTAAACACTAGGCAACACCGGTTGCCCTACCTGACAGAAAGCACAGACAGGATCTACAATCAAGTACTACAACACTGTATTACACTAGGCAACACCAGTCGCCCTACCTGACAGAAAGCACAGGTAGGGTCTACAATCAAGGACTACAACACTGTATACACTACCCAACACTGGTCGCCCTACCTGACAGAAAGCACAGACAGGGTCTACAATCTAGGACTACCACACTGTAAACACTAGGCAACACCAGTCGCCCTACTTGACAGAAAGCACAGGTAGGGTCTACAATCAAGGACTACAACACTGTATACACTAGGCAACACTGGTCGCCCTACCTGACAGAAAGCACAGGCAGGGTCTACAATCTAGGACTACCACACTGTAAACACTAGGCAACGCTGGTCGCCCTACCTGACAGAGAGCACAGACAGGATCTACCATCAAGAACTACCATACTGTATACACTAGGCAACACCGGTTGCCCTACCTGACAGAAAGCACAGACAGGATCTAGAATCAAGTACTACCACATTGTATACACTAGGCAACACCGGTCGCCCTACATGACAGAAAGCACAGGTAGGGTCTACAATCAAGTACTACAACACTGTGTACACTAGGCAACACTGGTCGCCCAACCTGACAGAAAGCACAGGCAGGGTCTACAATCAAGTACTACCACACTGTAACACTAGGCAACACTGGTCGCCCTACCTGACAGAAAGCACAGACAGGATCTACAATCCAGGGCTACAACACTGTATACACTAGACAATACCAGTCGCCCAACCTGACAGAAAGCACAGGCAGGGTCTACAATCAAGGATTACAACACTGTATACATTAGGCAACACTGGTCGCCCTATCTGACAGAAAGCACAGGTAGGGTCTACAATCAAGTACTACAACATTGTATTACACTAGGCAACACTGGTCGCCCTACCTGACAGAAAGCACAGCAGGGTCTACAATCTAGGACTACAACACAGTACAACACTAGGCAACACTGGTCGCCCTACCTGACAGAAAGCACAGGCAGGGTCTACAATCAAGAACTACAACACTGTATAACACTAGTCAACACCGGTCGCCCTACCTGACAGAAAGCACAGGCAGGGTCTACAATCAAGAACTACAACACTGTACAACACTAGTCAACACCGGTCGCCCTACCTGACAGAAAGCACAGGCAGGGTCTACAATCCAGGGCTACAACACTGTATAACACTAGGCAACACCAGTCGCCCCACCTGACAGAAAGCACAGGTAGGCTCTACAATCAAGTACTACCACACTGTATACACTAGGCAACACCGGTCGCCCTACCTGACAGAAAGCACAGGCAGGGTCTACAATCAAGGATTACAACACTGTAAACACTAGGCAACACCGGTTGCCCTACCTGACAGAAAGCACAGGCAGGGTCTACAATCAAGGATTACAACACTGTAAACACTAGGCAACACCGGTTGCCCTACCTGACAGAAAGCACAGACAGGATCTACAATCAAGTACTACAACACTGTATTACACTAGGCAACACCAGTCGCCCTACCTGACAGAAAGCACAGGTAGGGTCTACAATCAAGGACTACAACACTGTATACACTACCCAACACTGGTCGCCCTACCTGACAGAAAGCACAGGCAGGGTCTACAATCTAGGACTACCACACTGTATACACTAGGCAACACCAGTCGCCCTACCTGACAGAAAGCACAGGTAGGGTCTACAATCAAGGACTACAACACTGTATACACTAGGCAACACTGGTCGCCCTACCTGACAGAAAGCACAGGCAGGGTCTACAATCTAGGACTACAACACCGTATAACACTAGGCAACACCAATTCTATTTTGTTTTATGGGCGACCCGACACTAAACCTCCGAAAAGCAAGAAATTCACCGTCTTATTTTGTCAAATCTTAAAATTTTAATGATTTTCCTGTTTTTCAAGGCTTTCTAATCAAATAAAAACATATTAAACAGGAAAAATTGCTGAGACAGTTCACTCTTCCCATGAATTAAACAGGATTTTCAGTCTTATTTTTATACCCTCTACTCACTGAAAAAAGATTCATTCAGCCCTTAAAACAAAAAATTTAATGGGTAGTTATCCCTATGTTGGTAGTTATCCCTATGTGGGTAGTTATCCCTATGTGGGTAGTTATCCCTATGTGGGTAGTTATCCCTATGTTGGTAGTTATCCCTATGTTGGTAGTTATCCCTATGTGGGTAGTTATCCCTATGTGGGTAGTTATCCATATGTGGGTAGTTATCCCTATGTTGGTAGTTATCCCTATGTGGGTAGTTATCCCTATGTTGGTAGTTATCCCTATGTGGGTAGTTATCCATACGTTGGTAGTTATCCTTATGTTGGTAGTTATCCCTACATTAATAATATGGATAACTACCAATAAATATAATTTATTTGCCTGGTACACTACTGGCCTTTAGGACATACTGGTAACTTACAAACTTTCCAATATGTCACCCACAGGTTATCACATTATGTGGTTGCCATAATTTTTCTGTTCCACAAATGACTTCTCGGTTTACAAACTCACGTGGTGTCCAGGTACAGTGTGTGGATTTTGTTTTTCACGATGGGAGAGTACTCTTCCATGCTCCTGTGAGCGCGGAAGTCCCCAGTGTGCAGGAGATTTGTCCCATCCTTCAGCTTGAACAAAATTAACACAGAGCCAGGACAACTGGAAATAAAATGAAAATAGGAATAGTGAAATAAACTGCTTAACAGATTTTTAAATGATTCCTGATGAGAGTAAATAATTAAACATTTCAATTATTCGCATAATTAAGTTTTGTATGATTAATAAATTCTGGGATTCCATTTTATTGAATATGTTTCTGTGCAAAAAAGGCTCCAAATATTTTCAGAATTCGAACAAATTTTGTATGTGGGTTCCTTTGTATATTAATCTTCAGTCTGAAATTAAGTCAGATCCATTCATAAGTTTTGAATATCTAGCTTGGCATATGATTTCTACGAATTTGCTGGTTTCTTCATATTTAAGGTCAAATGCCATTTCCAATATTATTTCAATTCTATGTTCCTTTGGCATGAGGCTGGTCTCAGTGCACACGTACTCATGACACCGCTTCACCGAGGTCTCACACACGGCACAATGACTGGCAAACTACCTCACAGTCGAGCAGAGAGAAATTGTAATACATTGTCCAGACAAAAGAAAACACTCTCGGGCTCCTTAATTGGCAACTCCGGACAACACCTTTATAATATGCAAATTTGAAAGTTCATTCAAAAAAGTTAACAATACGCAATAAGAAATACATTATTTGGCCCTATCGGTTACTCACTGGTTTGCCTCCATAAATGTCACCTCCACCCCGCAGATGACCGTGGGTGTGTCCAGAGGAATGGTGTGGATGTACTCAGGCTGAACGTACAGCTTGGACCTCACCAGATTACCTGTAATCTGAAAGAGAAAGGAATATGTGGTCATCAAGATGAGTGATGGTTGCGAAGTCAGATTTTATCACCATTGTTAGGAAGACCAGTCAATTAACAATCTCGTCCAGGGTGGTTGTATATTTCTTAAAAGGCTCAGAAGAAACAGCTACTTAGTTTACACGAATTCATCCCTAAAGTTTCTAAATAGATACCGTAATTCTTCAACCTTTTCAACCATTTCTGTGAAGAATGTTTTAGAACATTCAGAGAGTACTATGGGGAGACTAGAAATAATCTGCAGTTTTATGAAGCTCGCATCTTTAATGACACAAACCAACCATTTTTTTTGTCATTTTCATAATAACTGTATGCATAAATTTCACTGAAAAAAAGTGTTTAGAAAAATTGAAAAGGTTAAAGATTTACATCATATCAGTTTTATAATTTTGATTATGTCATGATTTTGGCTCAATGCAGAAATATTTTCAAGGTCTTTAATAAGTCAACTGGTGTCCTTCAAAATACAAAAAATCTACATGGTACTCCTAAAGGAGACAAATAGTTAAGAATTTTAGTCTGTGCTTTTGACACCTGTGATGCTGTGCTTCAATGATTGTTTGTAACAAAATAAACAAACCTCAGAAAAAGGAAATCACACTGCTGATGTAAGTTAATCTTAAAAGTTTTGGTCAAATGTACAATATACTGTTAAAAATCTGTCTTGTGTACTATTCAACAGCAGATGGGTGACCAAGGTTAGTTTTGTGTACCACTGAGCAGTCAGTTGTGTGTGTGACATCAGTTATGTGTACTTTTGAGCAGAAGATGGAATGGATGAAGTCAGCTATGTGTGCATTTGTGCAGTAGATGGGATGCGTGAAGTCAGTTTTGAGTACCCTTTGGGAAGCCAATGGGATGTTTGAAATCAGTTTTATGTACTTTTGAGCAATATATGGGATGGGTGAAGTCAGTATGTGCACATCAGTGCAGTCGATGTGATGGGTGAAGTCATTATTCACATTTTTTCAAATTTAACATTGAGCAAGACAGGATGTTTGAAGTCAGTTACATTGTATGATTACGTTTGAAGAATAGATGCAATGGGTGAAGTCAATTTTGTGTACTTTTGAGAAATATATGGGATCGGTGAAGTCAGTATGTGAACCTTTGAATAATAGATGGGATGTGTGAAGTCAGTTTTGTGTACCATTCAGCAGTAAATGGATCTTTGAAGTCAGTTATGTGTACCTTTGAGCAGTAGATGGGATGTTTAAAGGACTTGGCCAGGCCTCTGTAGTGGTCATAATGGAAGTGAGACAGGAAGTACGCCGTGCATTCTGGGACAGATCCATAACAAAAAGCATCCACGGTGAATGGTGTACCTTGTATCAGAAAAGAAAAAAATTAGTCATTTCAAAATTAAAAAACGTATGTCCGTTCTAATCTATCAGGCGTAATTCCTCAGCTACAAACAATGACAATGCTCTGTCTCGATGTAATTTGTGCAGCTTACATGGAGTTTTAGTTACATTAACTGAGACAGAATGTGAGGCCAAATTGAGGAATGTTTAATTTTGTCTTGTTACATTGTTACCCTGAAGAGAGCTGTCTTATGCTTTAGCCCTGATCACAGATCACTCTCCCTCAAACAAAATTCCTCGTTACCTGGAATTTTCTTGTAAAATGGACAGTTTCTTGTGGGTTTCTTCCGTTCAAAACCAGTGGAGGAATTACTTTGGTCAGAGTCAAAACCACTCTTGATGGCAGCACTTTTTGGTCCTGTGACACTTGATTTATTGATTTTATTTGTCTCTGATTTGATTGTGGACACAAGCTCTCTTGCAGGCCATTTTTCTGCAACTTCAGGTTTAAGCACATTTTTGTTCACGGATGTGTTCTTCTCAGAACGTCGGGAGCCTCCTTTCGGTTGGAAGAATGACAAAAGTGAAGATTGCTTTGACGCAGCTGTTGTTGCTTTGGGAGGGGAACTATGTGCAGCATGGTCACTTTTTTCTGATGGAGATGCAAACACAACCTCCACTTCACTACACTGACTAAGAGATTTTACTTCTGAGGAGAAAGAGTGCCTTTTGCCAGTCACCTCCCCTGATTGCTGTTTTGAGTGGAGAGTTGTCTCCCTTCCTCCCTTCTTTCCTGTCTCTCCTTTTCCACCCATAGCAGATTTTTTAGCGGCTTTAGAATTTCCTCCCCCTGATAATAAACCTTGAGTTTTTGATAAACTGGCATTGCACTGTTTGTCATCTTTTACTGCATTGCTTTCAGCATGACTGATTCCTCCATTCTCAGCGTCTAACAGATGCTGAATAAAATCCACTGATCCACAACTATCTTCATCCTCAGCAGGAGTCAAGGTCATTTTAACTTCGCTATTTGCAAATTTCTCTTCTTTCACACCACAATCATCATTTTTCATCTTGCCATTTATGTTATCAACATTTTCATCTTCATCAATTCTGTCAATATCACTGTCACTGCCTAAAGCATCTGCTAACATGTCAGAAATATCCCTGTCTTCATCATCAAGGAACTCATCCAATTCCTCAACCTTTTGATTCTCGTCTTTTGTGACATTCGGCTTTGTGTTTGAATCCTCATCATCAATAATATACACCCCTGGTACTGACAACCGGTCAGGTGTCTCATAATCTAACCGCCTCTTCAAAACTTTTTCTTTCGTCGAGGTACAAATGTTCTCTTTTGAAAATTTCTTGAAAAATCCCAGATCACCTTCTGACCTATTTTTTTTTATTTTTGAGGATTTCTTGGAGGACCTTTTCTTTGTTTGAAGGCTTTGTTGCTTAGAGCAGGATAACTTGGAGGTAGATGTTGTCTTCTTCACTGACCTTTTCGTTGAATCAGTGGAGGATTTGTTGAAATCTGAGACAACAGTGGAGCGTGAACGACCACAGCTATTAGATGAGCTTTTTGTTGTGGACAGCTGAGTGAATTCTCGCGAATCAGGACTGCAAATATCTACCAAAATAAGAAACAACAGTGAATTAAATAAAATTAGAAGAAAAAGTATAGGTTTCCCCTGGGCTCTGCCTGGTTTCCTCGCACCATAATCCTGGACGCCATCGTAAAAGTGAAATATTCTTTAGTCCAGTGTAAAACACCAATCAAATAAATAAATATAGGAAAAGTATAGGACCATTTCAAAATCAAATTATCATTAATTAGCACTGAATGATAGTGAATTATCCAGTGATAATGTTACATCTGGTTTTTATTACACGGAAAGCTTGAGCTGATTTTCTAGGGGCCAGGTGAGGGTACAGACAGTATCACATGAACACTGTATAGGTCTGGTAAAAAGATCTGTAAATCAGGGGATAATAGCAGTTATTTTTCCATCTACCGACCACCACATTCTAGGCGAAATTGAGTATTTCTTTCAACTGACACAGGTTTTTCGTTTTTGTTTTGACCGACTGTTTGAGATACTAAAATTGAGCGTTTTTGTGCTTTACCATCTGATGATAACGCATATCCAGGTATGAATTGTCTACAATCCCATGTTAAAGGATAAATAAAAGGTACTATAAAATGTAATCTATGGTTTTATTTATTTATTTATCTGACTGGTGTTTTACACACCTTATTTCCCTTTTACAACGGCGGCCAGCATTATGGTGGGAGGAAACTGGGCAGTATGGTCAACTGGGCTGTATGGTTTTAAGGAAAATGGAGAAAGATATGCCAACCTTCCCCGTTCCCCGAAAAAGCCGTTTTGACAGCTATCACTGTATTCATCATTGCAGGTTACTCAATTTCCGGATTAAATGCTGGGGCCTAAGGCAAACCATCATTTACAGTTATTTTTAAGTCCCGAGAAGAAAGCTTTTTTTGTAATTTATATGTTAGACCGCCTCATGTCTTAATACTTATATTAAGAAATAAAGACCAAGCGTATCATGCATTCTTCATTCAGTATACATGTCTACCTTCAATAAATAAATACAAAGTCGAGTTTGTAAACACCTATAAACTGGACACCTGACAAATGCATTACAATATAATGTGATTTGAAAAGACCAGCTAAATGATTTATTTATTTGATTCGTGTTTTAAGCCGTACTCAAGAATATTTCACTTATACTACTGCAACCAGCATTATGGTGGGAGGAACACGGAATGAGCCCGGGAGAAACCCACGACCATCCGCAGGTTGCTGGTAGACCTTACCACGTACGACCAGCTAAAGGAATTTGTTCTACAAATTAAATAAAATGCTTTCTTTTCATTTTTTTTTTTTAACAAATATACCTAATGTTGTACAGCCTCCAAATTTTTGATTCTCTCCTGCCTCATGCCCTGCCCTGTGTCCTGCCAGACGAGAGTGCTTGTAGTTACGGTAGTGACTCTGGACTGTGTTGTTACAGGAAATACCAGCCGAACACTCTGATTCATAAATAAAAACACAGGAAAAAACATATGAACAACAGAAAATCAATACCACACCAAAAGTTTGAAATATTTCTGGACCCATTGATTTGTACATCTGTTTATGGACTTTCTGCAGCAGCCACATATAAATGACCTATCAATAACCAAAATTCTGAGAAATATGATACATGTATACAGTACTGCTGATTCTCTTGCTAAATGACTTATTCGGTTATTTACTTTGTTATTTATTTCATTGATGTTTTACGCCATACTCAAGACTATTTCACTGATATCATGGCAGACAGCATTTGGTGGGAGGAAACCCAGGACAGCCGGAGGGGAAACCCGACAACCATCCACAGGCTGCTGACAGACCTTAAAGAGTACAGCCTATGAAGAAGCTGGCATGAACTGGAATTGAACTCACAGCAATCACATTGGTGAAAGGCTCATAACACAATGATAATACATACAAATGGAGCAGGTCACTTAACAGAATGAAAGTTGTAAACACGCAAGCATATATGCCAAATATTTATACATAGTATTTGGTATGTGATGGAGTGTAGCGTAACAGTGGGTCAGTCCAAACATGGGGCATCTTTAATAAGTATTTAATTTTATATATTTAATTTAATTGATGTTTTAAATCTTTAGTAACACTGAACAATATGTGAGCAGTGCAAGTCTTAAAAGTGCAGGTGTAATTAATAAAAGTCTTAGCTCTTGATTACGTCTAAAACTCTAACCTTCCTCTGGTCCTTGTGATCGGTCCATGCATTCGGTTACATGGCTGCTGGGCGAATCAATGATGAGGAGACACAGGGGCATCTGACACATGGGGCAAAACCCCTCGTACTTTGGCCTCTTGGGTGATACTTTGTCCTTTGAGACGGGGCTGGACTGGGTGGTCTTGCGATGGTTTGCAGGTGACTTTTTTGCTGAGGTTTTCTTCTGTGGCTGCTAAAATTAAGTTGGTTACAACATGGTTACTATGGTAACAGAGTGAGTAAGTGAGTGTGAGGGTTTAACGTCGTACTTAACAATTTTTCAGTCATATGACAATGGAGTCCTTAGAGTGGATGTAACGTGTCTCTTTGGCACGTTACATCCAGGTTATGTAGATTTCCAGCGCTCTTATCTAGTGGTGCTTCACTGAGATGACTTGCCGAGGGCAAGTAAGCCACCCCACTTGAGCCTTTATACTAATACAGCTCAACCAGTTGTTGCACTATCCCCTCTGCTTCCTCTTTTAAGGTCTTAAACCCAGGATTGACCTTGGATCTACTGCCCCCGAAACGGAGGCTCTACCAAATGAGCCGTCGGGGCCAGTCTATTTCAACCGACGTAGAAAACCAGGTTATGTTGATGTAAATTAAAGAGCCTATGATCTCTGACTTAAGAAGTAGATCGTTCAACTTTTCAAAACAAATCTAATCAAGTATCAAGGGCCCATAAGTAAAGCAGTGGGCCAAATTTAGT
This sequence comes from Liolophura sinensis, assembly GCF_032854445.1. Classification (NCBI taxonomy): domain Eukaryota; kingdom Metazoa; phylum Mollusca; class Polyplacophora; order Chitonida; family Chitonidae; genus Liolophura; species Liolophura sinensis. The sequence goes on from NC_088306.1 coordinate 20,769,510, forward strand.
TTTGGAAACACCGTGTTTGGTTGTAAACATGAAAATCTGACTCAAGGTGTGAGTCTTCACACCATTTTTGTAGCGTGCCAGAGTAGCAGTTCTAGTAAGCATGTAAACTTTCTGTTCAGAAAACAGAAATAATGAGAAAATGCAAGCTTTCATCGGTGGGATTTCTGTTAGCAGTATGTGGTCAGATACAATGACCAAGTATCAGTCACATTTTTTTTTTAAGAAATCACACGCAAAATATGCTATTTGGTAACAATGACACATTAGAGACAGTCATGTATTCTAACTTGTGACGGTGGGCCAGCAAAATCAGAATTACAGTTTGCAACTATACCACGTTCTGACGAGCTTATGAGAAAAGAAATTGGAGGCAATACTGTCTAATAATTATTGATGTTCTATATTGACAGCTTTGGTGTAGTTATACTGTATTGGAGAACACTTCTAGTGTGAGTTCAACAAATTTCCTTTTTTTTCTATTTTAGAATCGATTTAAACGCCCAATTCGTTCGGCAAAGTGGACCGACTGGATTTTATAATTCAATGGTTAAATGTTGAGGTACGAATAGGCCTATCAGAAATTGTGGAAAATACACGTCAACGTTTAATTTAACTCTTTAACCCGTCGAATTAGGAATTTTAATAATATGACTAAAACCCCACCATAAACTGTATCAAATTGCCAAAAACATTTATTCAGGTTTTACTGTTACAGTTGAGTTGGTCGAATTCTCACGTAACGGAATATGGTGTATGAATAATGTGTGCAAGTTGCAACAACTGTAAAGTTGTGTCGTTAATTACTTTCTCCGACAGAGCTTTGCCTTTCTTGATATTTTCCTCTTGGGGATCCACTGATCGTCTTTTCCTCCTGAGAGATCTGTAACCCCAAATTTTCTCGTCCTCTTCGTCTTCCATCATCATTAGCAACTGACAGATTAAAAGAGCGCCGTTTTTGAAAGTTTTATTACCCCTCGCCCAAGAAGATTGCCGACAAGGGGAGGTAATCGCAAAACTCCAGGTTACCGGTTCTTCAATCGCACACTCTGACGTTAATGCATGAACTATCTCTAATCATCTCATCAGTCAGTCATCTGAATATGCTTTGTTAATATAAAGCCGGGAAGTTTAACTATTTTATCCTCCGAATTTATTTCAGGTCACCCGTAAAGTTACGAATCTCGCGGCAAAACAGACATTCGTATGCCGTAAGCCGTTCAACCAAAATTGACGTTCCAGGTAAATAATCGCAAGGCCCTCTCCCAAAACAACATTCCACACAAACCAACAAAGAAGTACATAGGCCTACAAGGTACGGAATTTAAGCCAATTCACACAAAGAAATGCAGTCAACAGGTCTCAGTGATGTTGGAAAGATGCAAGGGATGTTCTGCAGGCGAATGGATGAAAGCAGTAGGCCTATCCAAATCGACTTTAACAGTTATCAATAATCAAAGCATGTATCTCAGTTGTGCTTGGAATGCAACTGTAACATGTATTAACATCGCGATCTAATTATATACGGTCTTTAGTTCCAGGTTAAGCGGAATTAGACACAACACTTTACAAGATATTCTCAGCACTCTGCCTATATTTACTGAGAAGAAAATTAAACTCATTGTAAAACTTAAGAAACTTAGACTGAAGGCGTTTCATGGAATAACCTTGACTGACATGCCGGTGTCAGGGAATGGTAATACATAATATCTAAACTGAAGCGATCCCTCTTGTTGTAGAGTCGGAGTTATACAGGAAACTATTTAGGTCTATGAAGGAACCCAGATAAAAAGTCCGGATAAGATGTACCATCTGGAGAGCCATCTACAAGTATAGTTTCCTAAAAATCCAACGAACGTGGATATGTATCCGTGACAGCCTTTGATATTTATCATTATGGGTTGTTTAATTGTTTAATATCAGAATGTTCAGTAACAGGTCTTTAATATACCATTTAGTGAATGAAAAGATCAAAATTACTAAATTTGATAATTTCTGCACATATAATCAGTCATATTCATACAAAATCTTTTGATACAGAAATTATGTCATTTAAGTTCAGAATCAGCGGGGAAATATTCGACTGTAGGCCTATATACTGTAGGCCTATATACGGTCATGCTTCACGCGCAATAACTCTTGACTTATACGATGGCGGTCAGTTTTATGAGTGGAGGAAACCACGTAAAGTGCCCGAAGTAAACCATGCAGTATTTTGGCAACGTATTGAAAAACTGGGGGTCTCTGTGGTCGCGGAGGTTAGAGTGCTGGCGCGCCGTAATGACCCAGGGGCCTTCCACCAATGCAGTCGCTGAAAGTTCAAGTATAGTTTATTCGGCCTTTCTCTCTGGTCGTAAGTGGGAAGGCTCTCCAGCAACATGCGGATGGTCGTGGGTTTCCTCCGGGCTCCGGACTCCTCCCACCATAATGTTGGCAGCCGTCATATAAGTGAAACATTCTAACTTGAATACGGCGTAAAACACTAATCAAATAAATAAATAAATAAATATTTTCCCGAACTTTCCCTTGTGATGCATGACGTACTCATATATGTACTATGTTAGCGGTCAAGGAAAACAAATTGTCTCCAGTGAACGTTAGAGTGTGCAAACATCCATGCCAGCATCGTCGCTTGTTTTAAGTCACGACAAACCCTTTGGTTTTGCCAGTGTCTTACTTACATGGCGTTCGTCAGTATCACTCGTCAAACTAGTGTAAACCAATCAATCAGTTTAACATTTCATGACCCCTATATTAACTTAACCCACTGTCGGGGTACTTCTCCAATATATATACTTATGGACCTAAAAATATCGACCTGTATTTGGCAAAAGCTTTGCCCCGGTCACAGCAACCCATCAAGTTACATCCCCCCCACCCACCTGTCTTCGGTGTGTCAAAAATAACTTTTACTTTCCGTAGTTAACTTTGAACAGATCATTAACCCATTTATCTTAACAGTTATGTCCATATAATTAGTCATAGGTAAGATATAAATATGTCAGACTTCACTTGCCCCCTTTCCGATCACTTTACCTTTGACCCTTTTCCTTAATTCCTCCACCCCACCGCCCCATGGGCACCACTATGGTTATTTCAGGCTTCAGCGCCATCACTTGTACCCTCCTTTGCTTGTCTATAAGTATTTAAGCTTCCCCTCGGCCCCCTTGATAACTGCTGTTCCCCACGAGAGTCCGTGAGAGAAGCTGTTTATTACAACCCATCGAGGTCCGACTGATACCCAGGCACTGAAAACGCAGAGGTAAGTAAGCCCGTATTGAATATAGTTATAACCGCAGCCTCCAACGAATGCATGAACTCTGCAGCTCTAAAAAAAATGTTGGCGAATATTTTTACCATTGTGTTATGTCGCAGTTTCAGTTTTTCTGCTGTTATTAAAAATCTTCGTGTTAGGAAATATATCAATCCAGAATGCTGACTGTATTGTAGTTATGTGAGCATAACTGCCATTGGTGGTGGTGTTGAGGATTGGACACCATTGTCGTCCAGTGGCGTAATACGTTCACATTATACCTGATAGAGTCCTTGCCGCAGTCTATAGTTTATTAACTTGCAATATTGTACAGCACCAAATTTACATAGTATTACGTTTCATTGTTTTGATGGCCCTGGCAACTATAGGGACAGTTGATATTTATAGTGCAGAGTACAGTTGACTGGGAAATGGCTCTTATGATTTTTCCACTAAGAATTACATTCTGTTTCTATTCTACGAGTTCCGAGGACTGGCTCTCGGGACTGGCGATTGACTCAGTACATATGTGGTTGTTTAGCTTATTAATTTATTTATTTGAATGGTGATTTACGCCGTACTCGTGCATATTTGTACAACCTTATATTTCACCACGATAAGATGCATTGTGAGATCCCACAAAAACAGCATCTGAATCTCGCTGCGGTTACATGTCATTAACTATTATGCAAATGTGACCTGAATGGTATACATTCCATGTAAATTTCATTTATTACCAGTCTAGCCCAATAGAGTAAACATTGTAAACCATATTATCCCAGTCAAGGAAAAGAGAGCTACCGTATACCACATTTCGCATTACTCATTTTTCTTGCAAATAAAGCTTTATCTGTCATTTGTTGTTGACAAGATCCTCCATATTTTATGAAATAATTTAAAACTTTATAAAGCCTACTGCTGACGTCCATGGATGTTCAAGTTTAGCCAATTAGTCGTATTATAGACCAATCATCTTTCGGCAATTTTCATTACTCCCACAACGACTGTTATAAGTATGTAAATTGACTGTGTCGTGATTCAAGCTTCTGAGCTGAAATATATATAACCCATAATAAAAATGGTTTTGTTTTTCTGTTTCAAAAACAGTTCCTAATACAGGCCTGCATACACATTTGAGACTTCTGATATTGCTACTTACGTGTCAATGATTGGTCAACATGACTATACAGCGATGAATACGATGCGATACCATACGATACGATGCGATACCATACGATACGATGCGATACAATGTCATACGATACGATGCGATACGATACGATGTCATACGATGCGATACCATAACTACCTGTTTATACCTGCATGCATGGCTATTCTTAAAGGCACCACAATATGAAAGTGACGCATGCGCAAGCTGTTGTGCATGGGAAAGTGCATACCAAGACACTTACTCACGAACGAGCTCCAGGCTAAGTTGACTGAAGTGCATCTGTACAAATGTATGCTGTTGTATACTGGCACCCACATAACGTATACACTACATGCCCCATCATTAAATGATTCCATCTTTTGTGCCAGGCAACCACTCCCCCCCCCACTGAAAAAAAGGGACGAAGAAAAAAAAAGACAAAAAAAAAACAGGGACACGTGAAATTCAACTGTTCCTTTCTTCTGCTTGCCCGCCGCTGATATCTGGTACAGTCTGTAGACAGGGTCCTTATCTACAGCTAAGTATATACTGTATACCGATCAAGTTATATAGTCCTAAAGCTGTTTGCCATGAGTCTTAATATATGGACTCAGACAAAGTCTTCACTTACACACTCCGTATGCGCAAACCAGAGCAGACCTGTGTGTATTATGTCAACGTGATCTAACTCCTTGCACCGAGGAGAGGGATTGGATTTTGATGTAGATGTATATATATCGTTGTGGGGGCCTATAGGCCTACAGACTAGACCTATCAACTATAATAAAGACCAATATAAGAATCCCCACCCTGGAAAAAAGGAAGCAATCATAAACAGAAGTCCCATTTAAATGTATTAATACTAGTTACGTATAATGAGAGTCATGTCAATGATGGTAGTGTCATATTATATTATAAAAAACATCAAAAAATATCTGCCGTAAAGAGTACAACTTCCTCCTGACAAATTCGTTTAGGAAGTGTTAAACTGTTTGCAATTTTCAGCAGCATATAGATCATATAACTGCATACATGATAATTCAGGTTAATGAGTTATAATTTATAATTATAGAGCATAGAGATTAAAATCAGAGCAGTGACGACAGTGGGAATAGCTGGCAAATGGTTACATGTAACCAATGAAATACAGGCTCGTCAGTTTATCTCAGTCAGGGTTTTATTCTGTTCATGTAAATGCATAAATAGTAGCCATTTACACGCCCCCTATCACCTTGGCTTAACAGTGCAGAATTAGGTAAAAAAAATGGAGTGATGTTAATTGAAATTTATTCGACGTCATTGGGCTAGAATTGCCCAAAATGCTGTGTTGTCATCAAATTTAACATACAATCCCATTAAAACAATGCCAAGCGACCAGGCCTCGGGGGTGCTTAGTCCAACATGTCATATTCCATATTTATTGTAACTTTAATACACGTTATAATTCTTCCTATTTTTGGTTCATTTTGATATAGTTTCTAACGTGTGTTTACCGTTTTGTTCAATTTAATCTAATGCTTCATGCAGTCACAGTTATGTCAACTACCAGCTCAGTAGTAGAGTCATGTTAAATTTAAATCGATGCGATCGTTTCAACAGTAACGTCGAAACGTATGATCTATTTATGAACAGATCACGGCCAACTTTCCACATTCCCAGTTTTCTCTCGTCATTTTTGTTAATGTGAATAGAGCCCTTATACCTTTTGTATACAGAATAACGGTTTAAATAACAGCTGTTTTGTGTCATGTAACTTTTTTTCTTCTGAAAATCAACAATCCACCAAAAATTTAGCCCGGTTTCCTCCCACGAGTACGGCGTAAAACACGAATCAAATTAATAAAAAACCAAAAGTTTATCAGTCACAAACAGCAAAAGGGTTTATATGACGAAACAAAAATACTACTCCAAACGCTAGTCCATATATGGCGTTTGGCTTCCACCTGGCGTTCGGAAGTCTTTTAGGACTATACCTTAAGACTAAACGTCGTGGTTCCTACTTCTTTTTGATTTTCGGAAGCCTTATAACCTTTGCTGCGTGCTGCAATGCACGCAGTTGTCTAGAAGTGAAGCCCAATGTACATATCCTAATTGCTAACTGCTTGCATCTTCCCTCCCATCCATCCATCTATTTATAACTGAACCAAATCTTGCTTTATTTTTTTGTTCTTTTAACAAAACACTGTAACCGTAGACATATCGGCGAATGACTAATCGTCGGTTTATCCGGGCCGTCCGTGCTCCCGGGGTTGCCTTGCGCTCTCCACAATTTATACAATACCAGACCCGTATGCTTAACTCGTGTCTAATGTTCCCATTTTCACAGCTCTGCCAGATCTTTACTGTCTGCTATTTATACTATACCAACTTTTGGACCGGATTTACATTTATTTGTCAAATATATATTATAGCTAAACCATCAATCAATACGTCAATCAATCAGCTGAACTGAATCTCTAAACCAATATATCGATCAGCAGATACTCAATAAATGAATCAATCAATGGAACATTTGATCATTCAGTCGTGTAATGATTCATGCATGAAGCAAGCGGTGTCGGAAATATTGGATTGTATATTCTGTGGAAAACAGTCATTTCTTAAGGTTTAGTTGCCCATGAACAATTGCACATGAAGACTAGAGGCGTTTATTTATTTATTTATTTATTTGGCACGTGTTTCACGTCGTACTCAGGAATATTTCACTTATACGACGGCGGCCAGCATTATGATGGGAAGAGGGAGGAAACCGGAGAGAGCCCGAGGGATACCCACGACCATCCGCAGGTTGCTGACAGACTAGTGTTGATGTAAGTGGAAATCGATACATTGTAAATAAATACACAAATAGAATTACATTAATTTACACAGCTTATCTCATTTAAATTTTCAGTCGATGAGTGTGTTCAACAAATGAAGTGATCATTAATCAACTGACAAACCTAACAATCTGTGGCTCAAGCAGTCACAATATATAAACAACATATTTTTATATCGAAAATAGTCAAACTCGAACGTGATCTGTAATCTGCCATGGTGAAGCCATGTAACAAGTTTCAGATCAACATGTGGCCTAGTTTGAGACAAAACACTCAGGAAAACTTAGCCATTTAATGACGGACTGAAGCAGACAATGCAGAACTGTATCGGTTCGCGCGGTATCAGTGTGGGAATAATCTTAACAACAGTAGTAGGTTAAATGATGCTGAATCTAGGTGTCGAAACAGACATGCGTCAAACAAGATGGACGTTCTAGGTGAATAATCACAAGGCCAATTCCCAAAACGACGTTTAACACAAACTGTCAAAGGAAAGTATATAAAGTACGAAAATAGGACGGAATCATGCAAAGGGAAGAAGTCAACAGTTTTCAATGATGTTGGAAAGACGCAGGGTATGTTTTAGGCCTGCAGGTATGCATCGCGCTAAAGTGAATATAAATTTCTACATCGTATATAGGTACATGCGCCAAGAGGATCCGCACGTCTATTTCCACCTATACATAGACGGTATAATGTTTTCAAGATTTCCCTTTCAAAACCTAGCTATTGGACATGAGATATTCCGCGTGTATAAATAAAAAAGAAAAAAAAAAGCAAAAAAAAAAAAAGCAAAAAAAAACAAAACCCCTGATGATTCTGGAGCGGTTCAGATTCTCCGGCATCAGGTACCAGGATGGAAAGAGCCTTTGTTCTCGTGCAGTGTTTGCAGCGGATGAATCAGGAATGGAAAATCTGTGTATTTGTTTTCACCGTCCACCTCGACCGTTTAAAAGGTCGCTGACAGCCACAGCTCCAGCGTTATTTATGCACAGGTGGGCTTAATTATTTGCGGTTTTCCGCCCGACCCCACCGTGGTCGTTACGCACAGGGTTTATATATACATAGCCACCCCACTCCTCCAATATATCTCTCTTTCCGACCCATCCCGCCCGGCCTACCTCAGTGATATACAATGCCAGATTGGCTATTATCCTGACACCCAGCCCCATGAGCCTTAAGTCTCCTTTACCCTTGACACCTGGGCAGATTTTTGAGGGTAAAATTAACCTGCATGTGGCCGTATAGGTTATCTTTGATGGCTGGAGGCGGGGGGTGTTGGGTTGTCGGTAGAAACCGCTTCCGCATGGCAAGCAAGATATTTCACCTGCCAATTAGCACGTTGAAGGAATGGTGGACAGTTGTGTAAAATATCGAAACACGTAGGCCTATGATGTGTAACTGACAAATCGGTCCCTACATGGCTTACATGAATCGTGGCATCTGTGAAAGGACGTTGGAAACTTGTTCATTTCAATCTTAGATTAAGAATTACGCAGAATTTCCTTGGTGGCAATATAAGCAGTCGACGGTGTGTGTTTGTTTTGTCTTACATGAAGTTCTCTGCTGCACGACCTCTGCATGACCTCTTGCCTTCCACCAATGTTAGACGTGAGTGAGTTCGTCAGTAGTTCACCCGTTACTCAGCACTCACATACTTATATAAATGCCGGATAAGACGCTCATAATAGTGTAGCGTCTTCTCAAGAAACGTGTTACTCAGTACTATACACGCTATGTAAATGCCGGATAAGACGCCCACATTTGTGGCGCGTCTTCTCAAACAACGTGTTACTCAGTACTATACACGCTATGTAAATGCCGGATAAGACGCCCACAACAATGTAGCGTCTTCTCAAACAACGTGGTACTCAGTACTGACACAAGCTATGTGAATGCCGGATAAGACGCCCACATTTGTGGCGCGTCTTCTCAAGCAACGTGTTACTCAGTTCTATACACGCTATGTGAATGCTGGATAAGTCGCCACATTAGTGTAGTGTCTTCTCAAACAACGTGGTACTCAGTACTCACACACGTTATGTGAATGCCGGATAAGACGCCCACATTAGCGTAGCGTCTTCTCAAACAACGTGATACTCAGTACTATATACCCTATGTGAATGCCGGATAAGACGCCCACATTACTGTAGCATCTTCTCAAACAACGTGGTACTCAGTACTCACACACGTTATGTGAATGCCGGATAAGACGCCCACATTAGTGTAGCGTCTTCTCAAACAACGTGGTACTCAGTACTCACACACGTTATGTGAATGCCGGATAAGACGCCCACATTAGTGTAGTGTCTTCTCAAACAACGTGGTACTCAGCACTCACACACGTTATGTGAATGCCGGATAAGACGCCCATATTAGCGTAGCGTCTTCTCAAACAACGTGATACTCAGTACTATATACCCTATATGAATGCCGGATAAGACGCCCACATTACTGTAGCATCTTCTCAAACAACGTGGTACTCAGTGCTCACACACACTATGTGAATGCCGGATAAGACGCCCACATTACTGTAGCATCTTCTCAAACAACGTGGTACTCAGTACTCACACACACTATGTGATTGCCGGATAAGACGCCCACATTACTGTAGCGTCTTCTCAAACAACGTGGTACTCAGTACTCACACACACTATGTGAATGCCGGATAAGACGCCCACATTAGTGTAGCGTCTTCTCAAACAACGTGGTACTCAGTACTCACACACGTTATGTGAATGCCGGATAAGACGCCCACATTACTGTAGCATCTTCTCAAACAACGTGGTACTCAGTACTCACACACGTTATGTGAATGCCGGATAGGACGCCCACATTAGTGTAGCGTATTCTCAAACAACGTGGTACTCAGTACTCACACACCTTATGTGAACGCCGGATAAGACGCCTACATTAGTGTAGCGTCTTCTCAAACAACGTGGTACTCAGTACTCACACACGTTATGTGAACGCCGGATAAGACGCCCACATTACTGTAGCGTCTTCTCAAACAACGTGGTACTCAGTACTATATACCCTATGTGAATGCCGGATAAGACGCCCACATTACTGTAGCGTCTTCTCAAACAACGTGGTACTCAGTACTCACACACGTTATGTGAACGCCGGATAAGACGCCCACATTAGTGTAGCGTCTTCTCAAACAACGTGGTACTCAGTACTCACACACCTTATGTGAACGCCGGATAAGACGCCCACATTAGTGTAGCGTCTTCTCAAACAACGTGGTACTCAGTACTCACACACGTTATGTGAACGCCGGATAAGACGCCCACATTAGCGTAGCGTCTTCTCAAACAACGTGGTACTCAGTACTATATACCCTATGTGAATGCCGGATAAGACGCCCACATTACTGTAGCATCTTCTCAAACAACGTGGTAGTCAGTACTCACACACACTATGTGAATGCCGGATAAGACGCCCACATTAGTGTAGCGTCTTCTCAAACAACGTGGTACTCAGTACTCACACACGTTATGTGAATGCCGGATAAGACGCCCACATTACTGTAGCATCTTCTCAAACAACGTGGTACTCAGTACTCACACACGTTATGTGAATGCCGGATAAGACGCCCACATTAGCGTAGCGTCTTCTCAAACAACGTGGTACTCAGTGCTCACACACACTATGTGAATGCCGGATAAGACGCCCACATTACTGTAGCGTCTTCTCAAACAACGTGGTACTCAGTACTCACACACCTTATGTGAACGCCGGATAAGACGCCCACATTAGCGTAGCGTCTTCTCAAACAACATGGTACTCAGTACTCACACACACTATGTGAATGCCGGATAGGACGCCCACATTAGTGTAGCGTCTTCTCAAACAACGTGGTACTCAGTGCTCACACACACTATGTGAATGCCGGATAAGACGCCCACATTAGCGTAGCGTCTTCTCAAACAACGTGGTACTCAGTACTCACACACACTATGTGAATGCCGGATAAGACGCCCACATTACTGTAGCGTCTTCTCAAACAACGTGGTACTCAGTACTCACACACGTTATGTGAATGCCGGATAAGACGCCCACATTAGTGTAGCGTCTTCTCAAACAACGTGGTACTCAGTGCTCACACACACTATGTGAATGCCGGATAGGACGCCCACATTAGTGTAGCGTCTTCTCAAACAACGTGGTACTCAGTGCTCACACACACTATGTGAATGCCGGATAAGACGCCCACATTACTGTGGCGTCTTCTCAAACAACGTGGTAGTCAGTGCTCACACACAGTATGTGAATGCCGGATAAGACGCCCACATTACTGTAGCGTCTTCTCAAACAACGTGGTACTCAGTACTCACACACACTATGTGATTGCCGGATAAGACGCCCACATTACTGTAGCGTCTTCTCAAACAACGTGGTACTCAGTGCTCACACACACTATGTGAATGCCGGATAAGACGCCCACATTAGTGTAGCGTCTTCTCAAACAACGTGGTACTCAGTACTCACACACGTTATGTGAATGCCGGATAAGACGCCCACATTAGCGTAGCGTCTTCTCAAACAACGTGGTACTCAGTGCTCACACACACTATGTGAATGCCGGATAGGACGCCCACATTAGTGTAGCGTCTTCTCAAACAACGTGGTACTCAGTACTCACACACACTATGTGAATGCCGGATAAGACGCCCACATTAGTGTAGCGTCTTCTCAAACAACGTGGTACTCAGTGCTCACACACACTATGTGAATGCCGGATAAGACGCCCACATTAGTGTAGCGTCTTCTCAAACAACGTGGTACTCAGTACTCACACACGTTATGTGAACGCCGGATAAGACGCCTACATTAGTGTAGCGTCTTCTCAAACAACGTGGTACTCAGTACTCACACACGTTATGTGAATGCCGGATAGGACGCCCACATTAGTGTAGCGTCTTCTCAAACAACGTGGTACTCAGTGCTCACACTATGTGAATGCCGGATAAGACGCCCACATTAGTGTAGCGTCTTCTCAAACAACGTGGTACTCAGTGCTCACACACGTTATGTGAACGCCGGATAAGACGCCTACATTAGTGTAGCGTCTTCTCAAACAACGTGGTACTCAGTACTCACACACGTTATGTGAACGCCGGATAAGACGCCCACATTAGTGTAGCGTCTTCTCAAACAACGTGGTATTCAGTGCTCACACACACTATGTGAATGCCGGATAAGACGCCCACCTTAGTGTAGCGTCTTCTCAAACAACGTGGTACTCAGTACTCACACACGTTATGTGAACGCCGGATAAGACGCCCACATTAGTGTAGCGTCTTCTCAAACAACGTGGTACTCAGTACTCACACACGTTATGTGAATGCCGGATAAGACGCCTACATTAGTAAAGCGTCTTCTCAAACAACGTGGTACTCAGTACTCACACACGTTATGTGAACGCCGGATAAGACGCCCACATTACTGTAGCGTCTTCTCAAACAACGTGGTACTCAGTACTCACACACACTATGTGATTGCCGGATAAGACGCCCACATTAGTGTAGCGTCTTCTCAAACAACGTGGTACTCAGTACTCACACACGTTATGTGAACGCCGGATAAGACGCCTACATTAGTGTAGCGTCTTCTCAAACAACGTGGTACTCAGTGCTCACACACACTATGTGAATGCCGGATAAGACGCCCACATTAGTGTAGCGTCTTCTCAAACAACGTGGTACTCAGTACTCACACACGTTATGTGAATGCCGGATAAGACGCCCACATTAGTGTAGCGTCTTCTCAAACAACGTGGTACTCAGTACTCACACACGTTATGTGAATGCCGGATAAGACGCCTACATTAGTGTAGGGTCTTCTCAAACAACGTGGTACTCAGTACTCACACACGTTATGTGAATGCCGGATAAGACGCCCACATTAGTGTAGCGTCTTCTCAAACAACGTGGTACTCAATGCTCACACACACTATGTGAATGCCGGATAAGACGCCCACATTAGTGTAGCGTCTTCTCAAACAACGTGGTACTCAGTACTCACACACGTTATGTGAATACCGGATAAGACGCCCACATTACTGTAGCATCTTCTCAAACAACGTGGTACTCAGTACTCACACACGTTATGTGAATGCCGGATAAGACGCCCACATTAGCGTAGCGTCTTCTCAAACAACGTGGTACTCAGTGCTCACACACACTATGTGAATGCCGGATAAGACGCCCACATTAGTGTAGCGTCTTCTCAAACAACGTGGTACTCAGTACTCACACACGTTATGTGAATGCCGGATAAGACGCCCACATTACTGTAGCATCTTCTCAAACAACGTGGTACTCAGTACTCACACACGTTATGTGAATGCCGGATAAGACGCCCACATTACTGTAGCATCTTCTCAAACAACGTGGTACTCAGTACTCACACACGTTATGTGAATGCCGGATAGGACGCCCACATTAGTGTAGCGTATTCTCAAACAACGTGGTACTCAGTACGCACACACGCCATGTGAATGCCAGATAATAAGCCTGCATCAGTGCAGCGCGTACACAAGCTGCACTGAGTGCTCATATATACATGCTATTTCGCTTTCTCGTCGGTGAAAATTATCTCTAATGGTGTACTAATGATATTAACATTGCTGATGTACGGATAGCTTAATATGTAATTATTTATACTGTCTGGATGCGAGCCGTTTACACAACAACCCATATCCTAGAATTATCGTGTGTCTTGTTTTTTTCTATACCTTTTTAGGCCGCTCTGCATGTTCCACAGTGAATCAGTGCGATATATGTGGAATGATATTGTAAACTCTTCACTTCACACATACTGTGTATATGATACTTTCCATGCACACGGGTTCGATTCTATAACTTCAGCACATTTTATCTTTTTCATGATATTAAGGACATTTCCTTCAGGATTTTAAAAGAAAATATTGACGTTCTAAATAGTAGATAGATAGCAAGCCGTAAGACAAGAGTTACCGTAAGTGGGAAGGTCTGCAGCAACCTGCGGATGGTCGTGGAATTCCTCCGGGGTCTGCCCGGTTTCCTCCCAATGCTGGCCGCCGTCGTATAAGTGAAATATTAACGAGTACGGCGTAAAACCAATCAAAGAAATAAATAAATAAACGTGTGACAGAGAGGTAACCAAACGGCACTGGTGAAAAAGACATTTTTGTCAACGCACACTGATCTGCACCAACAGCCACTCGTCGACGCATCGTCGTCCTCTTATTGAAATCATGTCTTCTTAAGTATTTTAGACCGGGTACAATCGACCTAAAATATAAACTCTTCCACACAGATTTGTTGTAAAACTGCCGTTAGACTATCCTGACGCGAACATTAATTCTTAAGTATGTGAAACTGTCGCTAATCATACAGGTCCAGTGAGGACATCATCAATCAATGAAGCAAGCAATAATTCCAAAATGAAGACCTTCAGATATATCAGACGCTACAATTCTCGGTACAATATCTATTAAGAAAATGTATGTGTATTTTCACACCTGTGGTCGATTTCATCTCGAATAGTTTTTTTTGTCGCCTTAAAAAGTTTATGCGCGGTAATTTGTTTGTGTTTATATAGTACAGCGTTACATCATATCAGTTAGCTCCGGAAGCTCTGCGTTATACGGCGAGGACTTCTAAGGCTTTGAGGGTACAGACCCCGTGTGTGTGGTCCCCGTTTTCGTAAATCAACAACCCGACCGCGCCCGAAACACTCTAGAAATTACATATCACCTGGTTGTGTTTGAATCCACCTGGGCTGGAAGCCAGGTTCGGTTTGAGCCATTTTTTTGTGTATATAACTCTCGTTAGAAGCATTGCAAGGCACAGTGCTACAGGCTATCGAGGCGTAAGAAACAAGGTGTCTGAGAGTCTGGGGTGGGGATGTGCGATAGATACTGAAAAGCTGAAGACAGATGAAAACGCGGTTGAGAGAAGATATATACACACAGCCCCACGGTGTTTACGGTAATACCCGGGGGTGGGGGAATGTTTGCCGTCGGTCCATACAGCCACAGGTCGCAAAGCAATTAAGCGTTGGGAACCATCGACGTCTTAACGAGCAATAAAGCTCTGCGGTATTAAAATTACGGACTAGGCACAGTGAATTATTTATGGTAAATAAAACACGGAGAGGGAATGTCTGGAAAATGTTGGATGAAATAAGAGAGGATGGCTTAGAGACGCAGGCCGTGACTGTGTTTCCTACTTCTTAAAACCAGACCACCTAACCCAACAGTATCTACCAAAAAGCGATCTAATAAATATGATATGAAGCCAATATTGACTTTACGGATAAAATGACAGTAGATAAAATGTGTATCAAAATGTAAATAATTTAATTAGTCTAAATTTACTTCATGGAAGCCGTGAGGGTAGGACCTGGCCCGAAGCCGCGTGTTTTGTTTTCGGTCTTTCACACTGAGTTTACCCTGTAGAGTTTCTAAGAAACTGGTAATTTTTTGTGATGATTTCATAAACTGCGCATATTGGACACATTATTGTAGCTCTCCAGTTGATAAACTGTTGGACCATTGTATTAGTAGGAGACCTTATATACTACAGTACTGTAGTTAACATCATATATGCAAATTAGTCACGTGTTTATACATTTGACTGAAATATTCGCCTGAAGGATTTTGTAAATCAACAGCTGACGTAAATACAGGTATTCTGTATGTAAGCATACATATTCATAAAACACCTTTAGAACAATCTGCTGAAGTGCCGCACTTTTCTCTGTGAAGTTTTGGTGGATTACGCCATTCAATGTTTACCGGTACTCACTGATAAAAGATTTAAGAATATATCCAGTATCTTTGTTTACAACTTACGAATGCAGAAAAATAGGCCTACAATGTTCCCTGTGAACTTGTATATCGTATATCATGCCAGCAAAAATGTGTACCCGGTCTAAAATACTTAAGAAGACATGTGTACCGAACATCTATGGCAGCTACCCGGCTTAGCATGAAGCTGTACTTGCAAGTTTACACGTTACAGAAACAGAGATAAACAATGTTCTTGTGGGCTTTTTGTATATCCTGTTAAAAAAAATAAGGAAAGGCTGTGTTAGCTACCTGCCCTAATTAGCAAGATATTTTTTGGTAAGTTTAAAAAAAATCACAAAAAATATGAGAGGATGGCTAGAAGACGAAGGCCAACTTGACTGAAAAAAAAGTTGGAAATTGTATCCTTGTTTCTTTTGACCTTTGAGTTATTTCTGCCAACGAAATCTTCTAAGATTACACAGAATTCCCCGAGGAGATAATTTCTGGCCGGTAAATCTGTGTTTCAAACTCATCGGCCTATTGCAGTTGAAAAATACCGGTACGTCAGTTATTTCTAATTACTACAGTCATTATCCTTCACTGTTGTTGTTGGTTGAAAAAACAACAACAACAACAACTCTACAGAGCAGACTTCATAGTTTTCGTTGAGCTACATTTGATAGATTGGTGTCTCAGGTGCCAAAAAATGTACACACACGTAGCGTGAAACTGTCTTGAAGTTGGTAATTTATGGCATGGAATTGTAAGATCTTCTGTGCGAACTTTTAGCTTGATGGAGGTTTGTGTGGGTGGGGAGTGGTAGCCAATCATCGACTACCTAGAGCTCCAGGATGAATCAAGTCACAAAGTATATTCATTCACACGGTTACTTTACTAATTGGACTGGTAAGCTTTTTTCTGAACCAGGTCAGAATCATGTCTTTATGCTTCGCTGGTGGTTATCGATTTACACCCCATAGGTATCAGCTCTCTGTTATAAGTTGTACATTCCTAAAGTGTAAAACAACTTTGAAGAGTCAAAGAAAGTGCGATCCGAATACTGCAGAGCACTAAAATTCATTGACTATGTTTTACTATGTGAACTAGGAACACAAGTATCACAGAAACAAGACGTATAACACAGTGCGTTTTTTTTTCTAAAACTTAAAATGTCAAATTGTGTGGGAGTTAATGTGAGAAAGATATGGGTAAACTTATCCAAAAAAACCCCGAAAACCCCTCACACACAGACGCCAAAACCCGATTCTTTCAAAGGTTAATACTGTTTATATGAACAATAGGCGCTTAGGTACCATAAAGTGCCCATCATCTAACAGGTACGTTGTCCGTAACGTTTTGCATCAGTAGTCCAGATAAATAAAAAAAAGAGGAAATAAAAGTTGCCATGGTCATTCACTTAATGCTCTTTGTTTCACTTCCCTTCACCAATGAACCCTTTCTTCGAAAGATCTTCCGCTTCGTGTCGTTCTATTCGCATGAAAAATAGTTCCAGATTTCTGTGTTACAAGGAGAGAGACATCTGTATGCGATATGAACCACAACTATCTTGAGCTATCAAGATACATCTATGATGGATCTGGCGTCACTAAGTTTAATAGAAAAGGAAGCGTTCCTTGTCCCTTGAGGAACGCCGTTTCATCCCCTCTCCTGGGTGATGATTTACAGAATCCCCAGTCAGCCATATTGCCTACAGATGACGGCGGCCTCATTATACCGGGTCCATGGGCGACGTAGACAGTGTTTTATGAACTCCAACAATCATAAAAGATCGCCATCTGGCGGCAATCAATGGTCGATCTAAGGAAGACAACTGCCGGTTTTCTCGTTAGAGGACTGGTTCATAGCGGTGGTGCAGGAGATGAAGTGTTACGTAACAACATTGATACTTCAGCCGTAGGTAACAAGATAAAAGGGCTATGACCACGCCCCGACTTTGTGCGGATTGTTGAAGAAAACAATATGGCAAGTTGATATTAAAAAGTATAGATCTAAAAACACTTACGTTACGGTGTAGCGTATAAGAAAACAGGCCAGTACCCTTTCTTGTCCTCTTTTTTAACTCTGACGGATGGCAGTGATCTGGTACATGGGTAGAAGAAACCGGAGTACTTATCGCGGAGAATCATTTCAACAAGATAAAACTACAGATATATAGCAATAACGCCAAGAAAGAGCACATTAGATTGGTTCACTTTTGTAAACTTGCTTGGCACCAGTCTTTGCATACTTCCTTTAAACAAGAAGACTAGCGTTTGTTTGCATTGTTTTAATGTTATTGTATGTTAAATGTGATGACAACACAGAGGTTTGAGTAATTCTAGGCGACTGACGTTTAATAAATTGCATTTAACATCACAGCATATTATTCTACCTTGGCAAATTCTGCCATGTTGGTAGAGGGCGTGTAATTTGCTACTGTTTAAGCATTAACATGAACAGTTAGAATAAAACCCTGACGGAGGTAAATTGACAAGAGGCCGTATTTCACCGGTTACGTTTGACCCTTTGCCAGCTGCATGAAGTAATTTACTGTAGATACATACATATGTCGGCTGTTGTGCTCTTTAAATGGTTGTTTGTCGACAGGGGACGCGCAACTTGTAAGCAGATTGACTAAGCTACTAGTATTAGGCTACTGTTCTACTTTTGAAACATCATCCTGGGCCCACTACCTTGGTTTCGTTTAGCCTACTTGGGTTCGCGGATGTTTACCTTAGCCGCATATTTTCGGCTTGCGCTGTTGAGCTTTCTTGTTGCACGGACCCCTTGCGGTTACCTGTAATTAGTTGTTTGTCGAATGGAAATTCCAGTTAGCCAGATGCACATGTGTCCAGCTCGCTGGACCGCTGTGTGACCTTTCCACTGTTTCAAAGATGGCGGCAGCTCGCCGCGGTTGTCAGCTTTACCACACCAACAGGTGACGTAAAACCCGTCGACCCCTGGAACCCTCTCCGGTGGGCGGACAGGTCGGGTGTGCGGCCTCAAAGTCGGCTAAGCACCACGATAACGATCTCAGATTATCAACACGTTCTAGGGTACATCGTTCGATTTTGTGTTCTTAGAGACAAGACAATATTTATACCCACCAGAGCGCTTAAGATTCATTTCCCACACACTTTCACCTTTTCCGAAGATTTTTGACTTGCTACGAACGTTTTTCCAAAGCACCTGGTTGAAACTGATATTCACAATGCACAAAGATAACATAAGCAAGATCAGCAAAAATTTGTTTATTTGTAACCAGTTTGTATTCTCTGTCGGTTCTTTCGTTTTCCTATCAACAGTAATAGGTACGTTATTTACTTAAAATTTCATCGAAGCTTATTTATCCCAAACTGTGCTAAATTTATACAGAATCAGGGCGGTAGCTGTTTGTTGGTATGCACAATTTTTTTCCCCAAGATGACATTTTTGTTTTTTAAATTTCAAACTTAGGACTACTTATGATATATTCTACATGTATGGATTCTTTGAAGCTTTTCAGTATTGTCATAAATATGTGTAACGTAATCTGTAAAATTTTTTGAAAGTCAGCGCAACGAAAGGCATATCGCATAGATCTGTCTGATCTAACTGCATTAATGGCTAGGTAGCGAAAAGCATAGTGCCTTCGGAGCTGTTACGTTTGACTGATTTTTTTTTTGACAGATGTTTGTTTACGCTGCACTCCAGAATATTTCACTTATGCGACAGGGGCCAGCATTATTATGAGAGGAAACCGGACAGAGCCCGAGGAAGACCCACGACCATCCGCAGGTTGTTGAAGAGTCGTGTTAATTTATATATGTTTATTTTACACGGAACCAAGCTGGGCTGACCATTTTTTTCTCATAATACATGAGTACTGCGTCACCAGTTTACGAAGAAATCGTCATGGCAAAACCCGAAGCGAACAACAGGCTACACAGCGTGAGCCCAAAGTACTTTACATGACAAAAGGTGCCCTCTCAGACGTTTTCTTGATCAGATCCTGTAACCTAAAACTAGGGCCGCGTAGACAACATTGGTACGACTAGGGTCAAGACTTTTTTCTCGTTATAAATGGCGTGATTTCATGATGCTCCAAAAAAAGACTATAGGTATTTGGGGAAAAGAATCACGAAGCATAGCGAAAGTTACCTTAAATTTTAGCCCTAGCTGCTTTTTTTTTAATGTTGAACTATCAGAAAACACACTGGCCTGGTTGTTTCAATCAGTATCACTTCAGTGTTACTTCGTCGCGATTAAAGTGTTATAATGATCATCTCCCTTGCTACCTCGCTACGAACTCAGACCATTATGCAACACAATCTTCTGACCTAATTGAGGCCTTTTAGCCGGTAAACTCAAGATTTATAGACAGGGATAAATCAGTTCTCCTTTTAATGCCAGATAAACATGTTTTCTGTACCATGCGTAAATAGTTCTGTCCGGAGAAGACAAGATAACTACGTGTATTTCAAAGCCATCATGTTTCTTTGGTGATGTAACAAATGGGTTAGAATTGCAATTCCTCGACCTCAGCGTTAACATAAGTTATACATGCAACGCCGAGGGAAACAGGAATTTGGCTGTTTTCCCAGTTTTCTGCTCCTGAAGAATGGGGATAGGTGTTACGATCAATCAGTATCTTTACGTCTTCAACGATCTTGTATTCCGGCCAGAGATTCCTGCCGATTCTGGAGGGTAGAAACAAAGACTAACAACCTAATCGAATCCTTCTCAAGTTGTCTCTGCCAGATGACGACCTGTCAACACCTATAAATATAGCACGAGTTTGAAACGTCAATAGGGTAAACCGTTAGAAAGACCGTTGTAATTCCAAGATGGCGGCCACCGGTTCAAACCCGGTGTACGCCATCTTGGAAAGAATGGTTCAAGTTAGTGTTAGCAAATTAGGACGGATCCTTAGTGAAATTACAAACACATGTCTCATTTATTACATATAAATCTATTGGGAGGAATGCTCTTGCAAAGGGTTCCTTTGGAAAGTCATTTTAGTAAAAATAATCGGATGGACGACGCGTGTTATGCAAATGTGAAACGTGACATTCACATTTATCCACCAGTTACGTACTTTGTATCGCTGCGTCTCCTGACGCAAATCACACCTGTTCAGGTAAGCATGCCTAACATTTTACGCGGAGCAAAGTTATTTCATTGGAATCTCGCGGCGTATAAGTTAATAGCAATTGGAAAATGGCGATTCGTTATCCAGCCGAGTGTAAACAAACAGACCCAATAGACATGGGCTAATTTAGATCTCAAGGAACCGCGGACAACTGTCTCTGTTCTTATCTTAACGGAAAATGCCAAGTGGAAAGCCAAAATGGACGGAACTATAATGCATTTTACACGATCGTCTTGCGGTTGGCATTTGTCCGTGTTGATCCATGAGGGAACACCTCTGAAAGTAATACAAAATAAATACAGGAGCCATACAGCGATGGAGATGTTTTGTCGACCAATTACCGGCGACCCCCCGGGCATATAACTAACTATTGCCAACACCTGAATACAAGTAAAGCTGTCCAAAGAAAAGCCGGTATAGCATGTGAACCAAGAGTATAGTAAACATAAGGGCTGGGGAGGTCGGATGGGTGGTTCAAGTGTGTGCACTCATCCGAAAACCAGAACCATCCAAATTATCATTGTCAGAAAAGGACATTTTTGCGCATAGGGTGTATTGTCCGTTACATATTGAGATATTTACGTGTCAGTGCTGTGGAAGTGGCGCATGCTCCTTACAGCGCATGCGCCGCTCTCTGCGTTCACTATGCATCACTGTATACACATGCATACTCTTTATCTAAAGTGTGCACAATATGACTATATCCGTCCCCTGAAACAATTTTATGGATGAATGCTGATTAAATAGTGAAGCTAGGAATAAAAGATTCCGTGCGTCGCACAGACACCAAAGGTCAAACTTGTCTGGTGACGGCAGTGATGAAAAGCAAGCATAGTGAGCGGCACATACGCTGTAAGGAGTATGACAGTCGCGAAATAATTTATTTGCAAACTGTATCCTGAGAGCGCGTTCTGAAATACTACTCGTGAACTTCAATAATCCTGCTGTGTGCCAAATAGGGTCGGCGTTACGTAACAGAACCACAATTTGCAGTTTTCAGCCTTATCAGAAAGACAAATTAGACCTACAGATACGATAGGCGGAGTATAGGCATTGCCTGCATAGGTTAGGTACATTTAAATGTACGATAGTTATGTTTTATAAACTTATTTCTGTCTTTCAGATATGTATTGCCTTTTTGAAAGTTTTGTAGGCCTTGAGCCATTGTTTTTCTATCAGCATAGTAGCAGCTAGGACTTGGTTGGTTCCTCATGCATACGCTTTCATCTCGGCCAGTTTTCACGTGACATAGCCTGTTCACGTATGAAATATTAACCGTATACATTACAGTGGCTGCTTTTACAGACAGCGTAGAGACCGAAATACCCCAATTGTGTATCATCGTTACCTGATCACATTTTTTTCTGAATGCTATTGCAGCTAAGCACTTTGATAAATCCAGGCAAAAAAATGACACAAAAAAGAAGCTGCAGCCAAAAACACAGAACTCGAATCCCAGAAATGCCAACGGACTTCTGTTTATTTCTTTATAAAACACATTCTGCCCCCAACGCGTGATATCGCGGCGATGTATTTATTGCTCAGTATACAACTGTCTGTGGAACATTCCCATGATTGGACGGCTTAATGCATACCTCATCATCAGTCACATATATCGAGGCCACTACTGAAGGCCTGCCCTATTGGATTTCCGAGCATTTTCACAGTTCAGGCACAGTTCACAGTTCAGGATGCGTTCCAGGCATTAGCGCCGGGCCTTAGACGTTCGGTGAATAAGGAAATTCAGTGCCGTTTGCTGCTAGTTTTGACAGTCTTCAGTCAAAAAGTGGCGTTTTCTCAGTTTGAAACCCTCGTGATATATGATCTGCATAAATTAATTGAAATTTCCTGGTTGTTTATTATTCGCATACAACAGAAGATTGTATGAAAGTCTTTGCCTGTCAGTTCGTAGACCGTCGAGAGTTTTATTTTCATAACACAGAAATCAATTTTCCACATCACAGTCCTGGTCGTATGTTTGTTTGGGTTATGGTTTTACTATCATCCGTCGGGAGTAGAATAAAATCTCCACAATCTTATTTCCGGTCATGGAATTTCGCGTTTCACATTTTCTGGTGTTGTTATTACGTAACTCTCCAGATGCAATTTGTGAAGGAAATGACATGGTAAACAGTGGTGTCTTATACCGACGGCTGTATTCATCGGAAATGAAAATGTTTACAAGGCTGGAGAAAGCGTTTATGCCATCCTGGAAGGGAAGAGTATAAGCGTTGGTTTGCACGAGGCCGACTTGTGCAGTTGTAGCCTGATATATGGATAGTTTCGTGAACAGCGCATATTTTCCCACCAGCGATATTGTTAATGTCCAGGACTGACATTCAGTCCGAAGCCGTCGATGAGTAATGATTAGAGCTGGCGTATATACCTTGTTCAACTCATGAGAAAGCATGTAGATACATGTACATAAATCGACTCGCGTGTTTCCATTAAATGGAGCCGAAAATTTCTTTAAGGACATCTCACCTGTGTAACAACATAAAACTATAATGCTTATTGGACTAAGTTATCGCGAGAATCTCGTCGTGAAACGTGATACGAACATATGAAATCGGTCATGGTTACCATGGAGATATGCGCTGAAGGAGCTGTCCATTTTTTCTCAAGGTGTATCGTTGCAATGTAACGTCCGAAAACAATACAGATATTTGTTTAAGATGGAATTTACAGTCTCAACAGGACTGACATGTACTCGACCTTAGTTATGATGTCCTTGCTTCATCAAAAGATCGTAAAATTCCCGCAAAGTCGAATAGCAGCTCGCGTGGGATGTAAGATTTTCGGAGTTCTGACGGAAAACCTGCTAAGCGCTCTGAGAATATGTTATGCATTCTTGTTTTACCCTTTTGTCAGCGATGTTTGTGACATTCTCGGCTTATGATTCACGCTGAGCCAAAGGGCAGGGGTCCTGGTTTGAAAAACAATTGTGCTACAAAAAGCTATTTCGGCTATTGTCTAACGTTACAGCTTTTGACTGGAGTTCAGATGTAAATGTCACGCCCTCTTTATAACTTTGGCGTACAGCTTGATTTTATTCGTAATCTTAGGTAACATTAGCTCTATTTCAACTATTGTGTGGATTTCTGATGAATATGAGAGAGAGAAAAAAAGACAACATATCTTTTAGACTCTTGTATTTTTACAATGTACTCTGACTAATATATGAAGTTAATTAATTTTACAACAACAACAACGGTTGATGGAAGGTAAATCTGCATTGTATAGATCCATTAACAATCCTTTAACAAGGGCACAACTATGATGAATTTTTAAGAAACTTTCTAGCACTTCTGCTCGAATCATGTCGCTCTACTGAACTTTAACCCAAACAAAGCAATTTAGGAAACTAAGTTAAGAAAGATTTGATTCACGTATTTGTGTAAAAGTAGCCCCTGATGTTCAGCAATCCCCATTGAATTCTGTCCACTCCTTTTCTCAGTACTTTCCATGGGGTTTACAGGAATTTTTCTGAAAACAAAAAAGTTGTTTTCCACCAATATTTTGTACACACTGAGCTCGCTTGGATGGTGAAGCCAGTGCGTTACCTATGTGATAATTGTCAGTTTCCCACCAGTATTTTGTTCACATTGAGCTCGCTCGGCTGGTGAGACCAGTGCGTTACCTATGTGATAATTGTCACTTTCCCACCAGTATTTTGTTCACATTGAGCTCGCTGGGCTGGTGAGACCAGTGCGTTACCTATGTGATAATTGTCAGTTTCCCACCAGTATTTTGTTCACATTGAGCTCGCTGGGCTGGTGAGACCAGTGCGTTACCTATGTGATAATTGTCAGTTTCCCACCAGTATTTTGTTCACATTGAGCTCGCTGGGCTGGTGAAACCAGTGCGTTACCTATGTGAAAATTGTCGCTTTCCCACCAGTATTTTGTTCACATTGAGCTCGCTCGGCTGGTGAAGCCAGTGCGTTACCTATGTGATAATTGTCAGTTTCCCACCAGTATTTTGTTCACACTGAGCTCGCTCGGCTGGTGAAGCCTGTGCGTTACCTATGGGATAATTGTCAGTTTCCCACCAGTATTTTGTTCACATTGAGCTCGCTCGGCTGGTGAAGCCAGTGCGTTACCTATGTGATAATTGTCAGTTTCCCACCAGTATTTTGTTCACATTGAGCTCGCTCGGATGGTGAAGCCTGTGCGTTACCTATGTGAAAATTGTCACTTTCCCACCAGTATTTTGTTCACATTGAGCTCGCTCGGCTGGTGAAGCCTGTGCGTTACCTATGTGATAATTGTCAGTTTCCCACCAGTATTTTGTTCACATTGAGCTCGCTGGGCTGGTGAAACCAGTGCGTTACCTATGTGAAAATTGTCGCTTTCCCACCAGTATTTTGTTCACATTGAGCTCGCTCGGCTGGTGAAGCCAGTGCGTTACCTATGTGATAATTGTCAGTTTCCCACCAGTATTTTGTTCACACTGAGCTCGCTCGGCTGGTGAAGCCTGTGCGTTACCTATGGGATAATTGTCAGTTTCCCACCAGTATTTTGTTCACACTGAGCTCGCTCGGCTGGTGAAGCCAGTGCGTTACCTATGTGATAATTGTCAGTTTCCCACCAGTATTTTGTTCACATTGAGCTCGCTCGGATGGTGAAGCCTGTGCGTTACCTATGTGATAATTGTCAGTTTCCCACCAGTATTTTGTTCACATTGAGCTCGCTCGGCTGGTGAAGCCTGTGCGTTACCTTTGTGATAATTGTCAGTTTCCCACCAGTATTTTGTTCACATTGAGCTCGCTCGGCCGGTGAAGCCTGTGGGTTTCCTATGTGATAATTGTCAGTTTCCCACCAGTATTTTGTTCACATTGAGCTCGCTCGGCCGGTGAAGCCTGTGGGTTACCTATGTGATAGTTGTCAGTTTCTCGCCGCAGGCCGGTATATTTTATTCATGGAACTTCGGTTTCTTTATTATAAATGTAATATATTTGAGCACAGTTTCTAACTCTACTTAATCATACAATGAATTAACACTATATTATGGATGTTAAAAGCAACTATTACTTTATAAATTTTGTTAAAACATTGGTTCGCAAGACGCCTGAGGCAAATGGACAACTCTGACAACGATTCAATGTTTTTACGGTATTTTCAACCATGTCTGAAACCGACAATCGATAATCAAGGAGTAATTAATATTAGTAACATCGATTTTCACAGAAACTATTTCGAATAAGGCTTAAATTCAAGGATGACTTTATGATAGGTAAGAAAAACCTGGACGTGATGAACGCCGGGAGATGGACTGATCTGCGCAGAATCGCCACATACGTGTTATTCCAGGTCAGTGCGCACCTGCAAACACCTGTAGATGATAGGTGAGCTAAGGTCACGACGGGTCGGAATGTTAATGATTCTGCACTGATCACAGCCTCTCAGACAATAAAATGTGCATACGACCTGAGGAGCTTTGGAGTTCCAACACTACATGTAGATATTTTGGGAAGCCTAAAACTCACTGACCTCGGTTTCAAAGTATTATTGGAAACTCGTTTGTCTAAAGAGAACAGCTTGTTGGAATTCCAAGTGGTTGGCCTCCAAGCTAGGCTGTTATCTGGTTCATTGAACCAAGTTTGAGATATGGATGGGTGTTATTCTTTGAAGCCTAGTTCCATGACAGCACAACAGTTGCTTTCAGTATCAGTGGGTTGACATAAATCCAGTATTATCGTTAATAGGGATTACACATGATCCAAACCGAGTAATCCCTATTAACGATAATACTGTTACTTAATCCACTTTCTAAAATGACATCTGTACCTATCTGACATAAATCCCCCTGGAGATTAGCTATTTTTAACACACTTTCGAGCACATATGTTATATTTCTTTGAGCGGTGAAAGGAATCAAATCTATTTGAAAGATATACATCGGTTTTTATGGAATTTAAAGAAGGCAACAATTACTCTTATTTTTAACTGTTTGAGAAGACAAATGCACATTATTCTTATTTTGAAAGTAATAAAGGAAATATATTTTGGGCTTCTTGTCAGATCTAATTTTGATTTCAATGTAATAATTCCTGACAAAATTTTTGGAATTAACGAATAAATAAAGTACGTATGAGTAGAATCGGTTCTTCGTGTGGATGTAGGCCCTATTCAAACTATACAGATAAATACATCGTTATAAAGCAGTAAGTGATTTACTGGGTGCATAAGTTATTAATGCTTTCCCTCAGCTTAGAAAGACGGAACATGTCAACCGCGATAGCTTTAACTTGATGAAAATTCCATAACCTAATTATGCCGAGCAATTTTTTTCCCAGTGAAACCCATTTATACCATTTATCATGGTATATGTCAATCAGCGGGGGACACGCGGCTCGCTAATAGCCTCATCAACGGCCTGGTTTATCTAACGGGGATTTTGAAGTTATTGCCAGCGACGTTCGTCTGGTTTCTACTCTCTATCTCCTTCTCTATGCACGTTTACTTGTATGCCTCTAAGACACGTGCGTTCCTTCATGACGCCGTCCTGCCAACAGCTTCACTCACTCGGCCTATCAGCATTCCTCTCACCAAAGGCCAAAGTGTTCGCCGGATCGAGCGGTCTCACTGGAAAGACTCAAACCACGCTCGGTCATCTTCGGGGTTTTCCGGCCAAACAGATCCATTCATTACCGATTTTTGGGCTTCTTTTATACGTTGGAACTACTGAAGTTGTCTACCCTACGTGTACGATTTTGTGAACAATTACCTCACTTACATACTCAGGACAAAATCTGTTAACAAACAATTACGTTACGATTTGTATTTTGTGTGCCGTACAAAATGATTTCGACCGTTATGGGAACTTTGTACGGGAATGATCGCTGAGAATTGTTACGGAAATGAAAGTTTTCTTTAAACTTAAATCGTCCATTTTTTGTGCAAAGAGGCTTTGGAAGGAATGATTTCATGTTTCAAATTTGATAGTACCATAAATGATTCTCATTCCTGAATGGTTTCAGGAATGTGTTAACAATACATATGGTTCTTCTCTTTTCAAGCTTCATGTAGTGGACCAGACAGGTTTCAGGAATGAGTTGACAATAGTTCTTCTCTTTTCAAGCTTCATGTGGTGGACCCGAAAGGTTTCAGAAATGAATTGACAATAGTTCTTCTCTTTTCAAGCTTAATGTGCTGGGCCCAAATGGTTTCAGAAATGGGTGAACAATAGTCCTTCTCTTTTCAAGCTTCATGTGGTGGACCTAAAAATTTCAAGGAATGGGTTGACGATAGTTATTCTCTTTTCAAGCTTCATGTAGTGGACCCAAATGGTTTCAGGAATGGGTTTACTACAATTAGACATATAGACATATAAGACAGTACACCGTGGCAAAACGGAGTAAACAACACCTGTGTGGATCTATGAAAAACTCTTATACGTACAATTAGCCTGTTTCTAATTAGCCAATGCTCTGTACAGCGTTGTATTTTTAACCTGTCTATTTTTAGGATATCGAATATCACGCTACTTGTTAAAACATAGGGGATATGAGAATGCCTGTTGCGCAAACCATTCTTGGCTTTAGCAAGATATAGTTGAGATATAGTCTAGCTGAATGAACATAGTTCATTCATAAACTAGGGCCCAGTTGTTCTAAAGTGTATTAGCTAATATTGGTATTAGGTCATATTTTATATTCAAAATTTTAACCAAACTCAGCAGCCAATGCAGTTGTCCAAAGGCAAAGCATAACAGCAGCAGTTTTAGTTCACATTTAATGTACTGGTACACAAGTTTTTTTTAGGCTAAGCACAAAATTGGACGGCTTTGCTTAAAGTTAAATCTGGTATTGAGTCTTGAACCCATTGTGGACAACCGGACCCTGGTATGTAAAACTGTTCCTTGATAAGCAAGGTGTGGTCTGATAAAAAAGCTGAATGAATTTATTTCGTTTGTAAACCAATTACGTAAACTATTCTTTACTTACGCAGTTATTTATTATTTGATTTGTGCTTCAAGCCACACTCAAGAATATTTCACTTATACGACGGCGGTCATCATTATGGTGGGAGGAAACTAGACAGAGCTCGGGGGAAACCCAAGACCATCCCCAGGTTGCCGCAAGACCTTCCCACTTACATTGCATTGGTGGGATGCTCCAGGGTTATTGCGCTGTGCTAACTCCATTGGCCACAGAGGTTCCCTGCAATGTATTGTTGAGACAGAATAGTTCAATGAACGTATAAACCACCCATAAACATTCTTAAGGAGGTCAGCCTTTTGGTGTCATTCGACTCGTCCTTTCTGTGCGCAAAACGTTAGTTACACGGCCGATCAAGACGGTGAAAATATTTCACTCATTCAGCCAGACCTCACAAATCACAAGCAGTCAGCCTCACCACTCTGCTAATATGTCTCAGTGATGCTGGAGTGTAATATCCTGTCTGTCTAATAGAGTCTTTGTGTTGAAATTATAGAAAAAAATTATAAAACCAACAGCTTAAATTTTGAGTGAACTACTAGCACAGGGAACAATTTTTGTGACCATAAAAAGGTTACTTTATATTTTATAATTTGGATGAATGAATAATGTCTATTCCTCGGAATAACCTTGAACGGTGCAGTCTGGGATTGGATCTTTACATGCATTTATGTAGACCGGTGTAAATAGAAGCAGAACGCTTTTCTCACGTAGCAACTGCAATTCAACTTTTTCCAACAAGTCCAAAATCTTCTGATTTGAACTAAAATGATTTTGTCATTTAGGCCCTATAGAACAGACGACATTCCTTTCGTTCCGTTTACATTTAAACTTAGGCCAAATTTAGACTTCCTAGAAATTCCAAAATTCATCTATGACCTACAGACTGGACGGTCAATTGGTTACCATACGCCCGTGTTGTAACCCATGACAAAAATGCTGCAATGATTCACGCCCCCTGTCAGCTGGTTTGCTCATTACGTAGGCAATGATCAAAGCCCCATTGAATAACAGAGTGCGGTTGGACGCAGTTTCCAGCAGATTCACGCTGATTTCCGCACGTGCTGGACTAATTTTACGGGCGGTGGCAGCAGAATTTTGTCTGATTACCTAGAGTGATAACATATCAGTCCGCCAATTCTGTGCTTCTTATAACAGCATGTTTTCACAACGTTGGAACAGGCCAGAGTCATACAGAAAAGGGGCAATAAAAAAGGGCCATACAAAAAAGGAGGAGGGGGGAGTGGTAGAGGATTACGTGTTCTGTAGATTGAGTTGAGCAGACTTTATAATCGAAGGTTTCATATTACGGGCACAAGCATGTATGTTTGCACATGTGTGCATGGAAATGAGCTGATTTGAATCTTGGTGCGACGGCAGTGCACATGTGGTGCACGCTGAGCATTGTAGATATGGAAATTAAAACAATCAATGACAGCTGTGCTTTTCTAACTAAAACCATTACTTGTTGATATTTATCCACGTGTCAGCAGGATGTATTACATGTCACTTGTTTTTAGTTGGTTTGTTTTTTACTTTCACGTTTGGGCAAAATTTGCTTACTTTGAAACGTTTCCATTGGGCGCCATATCGTATTGACTCGATTGCAACTTGACACAAGTACCCCATTGTAGATTCCATAGCTGTGATTCTTGAATATGGCTTTAAGCAACAATCAAATAAAGACATACATCTTGAATGCAAACTAGGTCATACTGTATCTTGTGAAATCACCACGACACAGAAGACAAGTGTAAAATTGAATTTATGCTTTTTTAAGTTGATCAACTCACGCTAGGCATACAGGGGTTTATCATTCCCCTAAACATAAACTTTTTAAAAATAACTTAAGCTCACAATGCGCGTGAGTGCTTAGGGTTTAACGTCGTACTTAACAATTTCTCAGTCATATGACGACGAAGGAGCCTTTAGAGTGCATGAAAGTGTAATGTGCCTCCTCGTAGCGGGACCACCACTCTTTTATCTACTGCTGCTTCACTGAGACGACTTACCGAAGGCAAGTAAGCCGCCCCACTCGAGGCATTATACTGATACGGGTCAACAAGTAGTTGCACTATCCCCTTAACTCTGAACGCTAAGTCAGGAAGCTACAACTTCCTTTTTTAAAGTCTTAGGTGTGACCCGACCCAGGATCTACCGCTCCCGAAGAGGACGCTCTACCAACTGTGCTATTACTGTTGGTCTTTAATGACTGGAATAAGAAAGCACAGTATAGAATCGAGTTTAACAAATACTGCTGTATGCCCTGTATCTTACGTACATGTTAGCAACTGTCGTGGAGCATTTGTACAAATCTGAGTGCTTTAAACATTAGTAAGATAGGTAACCGGGTAGAAATCGATAATCTAATGTAATGAGATACCTACACTGTATATATTTATAGCAGCTGCTAAAGTTTGAATTTTACATTTATAATATTTAAACTAGATATCATTTCTCAATGTCTGGAGTAACAAGGCATAATATAGCATCGAGTTCAATAAATACTGTATGCACTAAATCGTGAGTAGCTGTTGGCAACTGTCGTGGAGTATTTGTACAGATTTGAGTGCTTTGAGGGTGTCTCTTGATTACTTCCACCGATACACAAAAAGCTTCGCTTGTCTCGAACAATGTATTTCAGGGCGTTGTCTGGAAGGCAGAAAACAGACAAGACAATGAAAGCTTTCAGCATAGAAAACATTTCCTCGCAGCGTATAGGGAACCATATGTTTGAACGACTTCTCTAATTCATCTGGTGTAGGTTCGTCCATTCCATCTATTGCCCTCGACACGATTTTAGTATCCTTCCAGCTCAAAATACAGCTCAGTCCTTGCCTACCCGGCCAGGGGTACATCTCCATTCTAACACAATCCCCCTCGCTCACTCTCGGGGTACGTACGGTGTGAGATGCCAACGGCATTACTACAAAAATTCCTCGGCCTTCGAAAAGAAACCAGCGACACGCAGAGACCTGGGCTGCTAATTCAAGCCTCATTCGCCTTTTGGCTTCGCTTTCGCTCCACCGATTTTTCTTTCACTTTTTTTCCCTCTCGATTGCCTGTCAAGTAGCTCGTAGAGAGAAACCTGATCCAAGGCTCATCTTAGCCCATGTGGTCTGACTTCTCTGTCTTGTAGCAGGCTTTGTTCTTCACTCTTCCACTCTCACAAGTTATAGCACTCTGCTGAGAGAGGACGGCTAACATAGGCTAGGTTAGTCGAAGCTCTGAACAAACAGCCCTAGCGTGAGTCTCTTTCTTGTACCGGTAATTCAAAATTTTCGAGTTCTTATGACTCTTTAACAGCCGAGTCTGTTCTGAATTCTGTAGTTTCTAACATCTGTTAAATAGTGTTCCTCACGTGTGTCTTGAACTGTCTGATTGTAACGAAATTTATTGACAGGTCAACCGAGTTCCATTTCCGATAAAGTTAGAATCAGAAGACAAATCCGAGTACCAGAATAACATTTGTTTACACACTATCTACTTTCATTTAAAGACGAAGGTTGTATTCTTTAATACTGTCTTACGTTTCATGATGTTTTTTTTTCTTATTTTTAGATCTTAGAAGTTCACAATGGCGGATTTACTCGACAAACTTAACGAAGCCAAATGGGAGGTAATTCCAGAAAGTGCTAAGTCAGGTGAGTAAGAATAAGAAGGAATACTTTGTCATTGTTTTTAATTTAAATTAACATGAAGCTAAAGTGTCACAATCACTATCGACGTCAGTATAATAGTGTCCCTTGTTGGAATATGTATCTACCGTCTCACCAGGGAAAAGAAAATAATACTCGAAGGAGCGGTCTACCTTGTCGTACTCCACAGATATTGTCGCAGTGAATGAAGATTGAAAATACCCTGTGATGTGGATTACTCCCCAGGTGGCGCTCACACAAAGGAATCGTAAGCCTAAGTTGATTGTAAATCGCTAAGATCTCGAGCGTAGCCTTAGCAACTTATTGCACCAATGGATTATAAGCTACGATAGTTGTAACTTACAATCAGAAATTACAATCCAGTCGACCATGTTGTAAATATATACAATCGCCCCAAAATTAACACCTAGTACAAATACTTGCCTTATGTATACGGTTAGCGCTTTTCGACTGCTTCGACGGTACATTGTCCATTTACAGAGGCCAGTCAATTTTGGCATTCGATGGAGATTTCAACTTCAGAAATTTACAATCCCCTGGCAGCTTCTTTGTGCAAGCGTCACAACTTAGTTTTACAATCAATTGTAAACTTAATTGTACGGCCACACCTGATTATAGCTTTGTGCCAGCGGACCCATATAATCTCTTTGTTACACCATATATCTTGCATTAGGCCTTGATTCTATCTGCTATTATCGGGAGTATCAAAGTTGTATCATATATAAAAGGCTTCTGCATAGCAAAGCCTGGTAGAGCAGCGACGACAGCAAGATAGGTGGCAATGGTAATTCGGCACGAGACAAATGTATTCCTGATTTTTTTTCTTATTTCAAAGGTGAATCACCGCCATACATATTACTCAAAGACATATTCGTATTTTCTCTGATTGCTAAACCCGATCGCTTGATCAAACTTCAGTAGATTAGCTGATAGAAAAATATATAAGATAATGTGACGATATATTAGTATGTGGAAAAAGATCACACATAGTGAGGAAAGGTAATTTTGACAATTGAGATAAGAGTGAAACGAAGTAACATGATGCATAAATAGATAAGAAAGGTTGTTCTGACATATAAAGGCTCCGTGATAACATGTACCACTAAATGATAGCTTGGGGATATACTTTAAAGGACAAGACAGCACCTGGCTAAAACATATTTCAGTCGAAAACAGGGTAGCCAAGCTGTCTAAAAAGTATCATACTTTATTCTTTTAAAGAGATTTCACCAAATAACGTATAGAACCAAATGACAATACTGCACAAATGGCTGGTGTGAATCGAGGAGGCTATCTTGAGTGTTTTATCCAATCAAATACAGTGCTATCAGGTTGCGCGACATAAGCTGTGACGTACCCATTCACACCATGAAATGACATATGATAACACACAGCTACCTCATAAGACATCATTTTGAGATCGCTTGCAACGATTTATTTACGCGTAGATGAAAGGCCATTTCACACAGTGAAGTGCGACAGATCTGTATCAATTACAAACCACCACAGATGTAAAATCAGTTGATTTACAAGCAGTGTAATACTCAACGACGGTATCACAAATTGTGTCAGACGGCAGCATTCTGTATCGGCCAAAACCGCATTCATCTCCCCAGTAAACCCTAGGCATACTTAGGCACGCTGTTCAAGTTATACAAATACATTTTTTGTCGTTCATGTTAGCGTTTAGTCAGCATTCAGTTGATAAATAACGAATATCAGAGTCAGTGAAATATTCATTAGGGACACAGAAGGTTTATGGGAATGAGAAGACGAGGTGCTTTGTCTGACGTCCGCTATCATTAGATCAACACTGCTTACATCTTCGAAGCCACCAGTACAAGATTGAAGCAGAAAGTCCGGCGACAGTCGCATGCCCGAGTCAGCCTCAGTGCGGCTTAGATTTACTTGCATTTGTGTCAGAATTGAGCATAAATCCTATTGCAATTTTCTAAACATTTAACAGGGGTTAAAATCACCAGCACAACCCCTCCGGAGGCGACGACCTGAACCAGAAATACCCCGGCGGTGCATCTGCAAGCTACTCTTAAGCTGTATAAATGACAGACTAGGCCTACTGTATGAGTTTAAGCTTTTAATGCCGGTTTAAGATATTTGGAATGGTAGTCTTTCAGTATACATAAACATTAGTCAGGTACTTTCACTTTAACCTGGACATGATTTTTGATAGCGTTGAGATACATTAACTTGGTGTTAGGAGCAATACAGATAGTATAATATGGCGGATAAAGTTTGTCAGATTAGTGCGGCCCGCTAAGGCTTTCAGTCACGTCCATGCAACACTTAAAGCATCCAATATCCAGGTTAAGTTAATGTTTTAGCCATGTTGACGTGTGTTGAACATAACTCTAACTGAAGCAAACTGAAAAAAGGCTGCATTTGAGCTGTTACGTGCGACCATTTATCATTTACTAGTATCACACTGCCGTCGCTACTCTCGTTTTACTCCCTGTACTATAAACCTTTTATCATATTTTAACGCGCTTGTAGCCAAAGTGTTTTAGTGTACTTAACTTAAAGCCACCGTTAGAGTATATTATTCTTAATGTCAAATGCCCATTTGAAATTAAACTTGATAAACCATTGCGTGAGGAGCGTCAATGAGGGTAAGGTATGAGATGTATACTCATTATCAATACTACTATTTAAGCATTTACATTAACTGTTAGAATAAAAAGCTACTTAGGTGAACTGAGAGGAGGCTGTACTCCGTTTTGCCTCTCTGTCACTCTCTATGTTGTACTCTTTTCTAATATATGAAAGATGGATGAACATCCTAATCAAACGTGAGACTGGATTCATAAACGTATCAGACTTTTCCAAGGTACTACACACCATTATAGACAAAACTGGATACACTGGCCAAGAAACAGTCAAATTGATTCACAAACAATATGTCACCATGGAATATGTCGCCTCAAGCAATATGTCACCTTGGCATACGTCGTGCCATGCAATATGTCACCTTGGAATATGTCGTCCCATACAATATGTCACCTTGGAATATGTCGCCCCATGCAATATGTCGTCCCATGCAATATGTCGCCCCAAGCAATATGTCACCATGGAATACGTCGTGCCATGCAATATGTAACCTTGGAATATGTCGTCCCATGCAATACGTCCCCATGGAATACGTCGTGTCATGCAATATGTCGCCCCATGCAATATGTCACCTTGGAATATGTCATCCCATGCAATATGTCATCCCATGCAATATGTCGTCCCATGCGTCAGCAGATTATCATTTTGTATCGCTTTGTAGCGAGACTGATGTTGGACATGTTTGCTGGTATCATAGATGTGGCCTTTCTGTGAAGTTGAAACAGAGTTTTACAGACCTGCAGAAGTAAGGCCGACCTCTGCCTCTAGCATCACCCATGCAATATTGCTCATTCAGGCATATAAACTTCTGTTTCGAGTAGATCAAAGGCAATAAATGTTTTATCAATATTATGAACAAAACAACAAAACTGTTTTTTCGCTTCGTCACATTCACACGACACATAGAGTTCTATCTTCTGCTCGACACATAAGCAAAGTGAAAGTAAACTTTTGATTGGCTAAAATTCTAGCAGATGATGTGAATGAGTTTTACGGTACACGTGGACGTCGCTTTCACAGCCTGCTGATTAACCACGTGATTGAATTTATCCAATCGTGGGACAGAATATGCAGGGTGTACAATCTGAAACATTGGGTCAGTTGACAGTTTCGTCAGCAAGGAAAGTAACACTGCAGTGGAATGTCAGTAGATTTGTATGTATCTTTACTATGCTGAAAGCATACGCCCGTGAATGAATGAATGAATGAATGAATGCTTGGGGTTTAACGTTGTACTTAACAATTTTTCAGTCATAGGACGACGAGGAGTCATTATTGTGTACATATACTGTGTCTGCTTGTGGATATGCCGCCACTGAGGTATCATGCTGAAGACACCAGACACGACACCCCACCCAGTCACACTATATTGACATCGGGCCAACCAGTCCTGTTTCCTCACTCTAACCTCTCAGTGCTAAGCGCCAAGCGAAGCAGCAGCAGCAAATATCATTTTAAAGTCTTTGGTATGACCCGACCCGGACTTCGAGACGGACGCTCTAACCATTAAACCTCCGATGCTGTACTTCCGGAGAAGGGCAGCTTTAACTTTTAGCCACCTGAATACTGACAATAACACCTGAAATGAATGATTAGGGTTTACGTCACCTGGACAATATTTCAACCTTATCTCACCGACACATACCGAAGACTGCAAAAACTGGAAACAATTGGATTCGAACCTTGCTCGTTATTGTTTTTTCTTTTATTGTGTTCATTTATTCATTCTTTATTCTGAACACATCCTCACGTATGCCTCATTACTCCCACGCATTGTACGAGTTGTCAATTTCTTTGTTAACCATAAGTAAACGTTGTGGGCGTTGAAGCAATTTCGGCGTCCCGTAGTGAACTGGCAACATTCTGCAAATAACTGAGTTTTTTTACAATGTTGCCATGACGCCAAAGGGTAGCAGCAGGGGTTGCCAATGACCCGGTTATCAGAAACAGTCATTAAACAGCTGAGCAAAACACCAAAGCCGTCGAGGGAAGTTTGCCTAACATATTGTGTTTTTTTTGTCTTCAAAATATAAGACACCTTAACATTTTGGAAGATTGCTCTGAAAGAAAACAACGAATTCACTTGTTTTCCTTCCCCCTAGAAATAGACACTCGGCAATTACGGACAGCTGCCAAAATAGAAACACAAGGTAAAACGTGGCATTTCAGTCTCTTGTTTACCGATGGAGGGTTTGTACAGCCCTGCCCCGTTCATCTTTATACTCCACTGCAAGGGTTGGTTTAACAAGCCTGTCTGCGGCTGTCTTCAACAAGGGTCAACCGAGTTGTTCGGAGACAGATCTGCCTTATTATGCTTATGGGTTATGTAACAAGGCAAATATTTCCCCTGGATCTGGTGAAGTTGTATACACCCGTCAGAATCCTTCATGGCCCAGGGTAGGCACCGGGTATGAGTCATGTATCATATCAGAACAAGACGGAAGAGGCACAATCGCTCGCGAGCACACACTCACACACACACACACACACACACACACACACACACACACACACACACACACACACACACACACACACACACACACACACACACACACACACACACACACATACACACACACACACACACACACATACACACACACACGCACACGCGCACATGTGAACGCATAACAAGCAGCACACTTTGTTACATAAATTGCACATTTGTCTGATACATTAATAAGTAGCTACTTGTACATGTTATTATAAATATGTCTATTATTCATAACTTATTCAGTGATCTGTGCAGTTATAGTCATTAGCCTGATACTCAGTAGACCTCGGTGTCCAGCACGTGTTTCATGATTGCCAAAGACTAAACCCTCTCAGATTTGATACTTCCTTGCCTTGGCAATTTATCGGTCAATCCGGTGTCGATACGTATGAATTGCTAGGATGTCACGTTTATTGTCATCGGCATAGCGTTCTTGTGAGGCAGCACTTGATATGTTGTCAATGGGTCGTAATTTGTCCAGGATAACCCTTACACTGACATGAAATAATACACCACGCAAACAGAAACGTCAGAAGCAACTGGCATGATCGAAATAAGCCCGAAAAAATCTCTTTTGATCAATCAGGTTTGAACTGATCTTGAACAGGCAGTCGGAAAAATTTAATATGAGATTTTTGGTCTTGCTGTTTCAGACTATAAGGAGTACAAGGTTGTCCATCAGCATATGTTCATAAACGACACGTCCTTAAGGATTATCATCCAAGCCGAGGACGACGATCCGAAAAACGTCGTGCTAGAGGACTGCAAGAAGAAGAAGGACCCTCTCCATAACATCGGCAGGTGTGAGATCAAACTGAACGCGGACGAATCCCAGATAATCGGCATTGACGTCGAAGGCGACATCGTACAGAGGAAAAGTTAGATCTAATGGGCTCAATGCTTTCCACGAACAATATTTCATGTCAAAAGACACCATTGTTTTAATATATTCATCAGAGCATCGCAACCATCACAGATAAATGGAATAATTCAAACGGTGAAGTCTCAACGCAAGCAGACTTCCGGTCACGTGAGATTTGGACCGACTTACGCAAAGTTTTACGAAACGGCCCCTTTTCTTATATGGACATTCTGTAGTCTCGCATTGTCTCGGGTGATCTCCTATTCGTCTTATACGATCGATATGAAAGACTGCGTAGTGCCAGCGACCTAAGAGTTGCAGAAGTGGGACTTAACACTGGTGGTGTCAGCTACTGAAATATTAAAATATTTTTAGAAGATGTATAGTACCTGGACTGACATCTCACATTGCTGGCCTACATGTACTCTCTTGGTAGTCTAATTTCTAATCGAACACTTACAAAGAAACGGCAAATAAATTGATGTGGATCAAAATTCTGCAATGTTAAGCTGAGAAGTGTCTACACGTGAGATCATCAAAAAAATAAAATTTACGCTTGTCGAAAGAAAGATTTGGTGGCGCGAGATTTTGTGAGAATTTGAGAGACCGAGGATTTTGGCAACGGAAGACACACATACAAACACACACCAACAGCTTCCATGGGTGATGGACCGTGTATATCCAGCAACACAATATGCCTGTGTTTTTATCTGGAATGTGATTTTTGAAATCTATTTATTCAAAGGGATGTTTCTTTTTTTTAATGTCAAATGTAGCATTAGAAACGATTGAATTATTGTACCCCTTCATAGGGTTAACAAGATCTATTGTTTTTAATTTTCGATGTATGCCTATACTCGTCGGTAGTGTTTCTCTCATTTTTGGCTCTACTAGCTTTAAGCCTGCTTTTCTTCTGATATATTGTAGTTGTATTGTTGTGTGTTCTTTATCAGCGAAAACACTGGGCGAAAACAAATTGTCTTATACATCCGTTTCCTATATAACTGTTGAACTATCACGAGGGTAACACTGCCAGCTAATTTCAGTATACCGTGATTGCCTTTATCGACCAACAGCAAAGGCAGATTCCACAAAGCTCCGATTATTGATTTAAATCAAAATTTAAAACTTCAATTTGTCGTATTTTAAATGTCAAACTATATCAAATATAGTCGTTGTCAAATCTGTCCTGGATGCGGTCATTATGGTATAGACAGGTTGTACAATATAGAACCCATATAGACCACTTGCTGTGGTACAAACATTCAAGGCAGTAATGGTATTAATCAATTTTATTCGCCACCAGTTCCACAGAGGTATGATTTTGAG
This sequence comes from Liolophura sinensis, assembly GCF_032854445.1. NCBI lineage: Eukaryota > Metazoa > Mollusca > Polyplacophora > Chitonida > Chitonidae > Liolophura > Liolophura sinensis. The sequence goes on from NC_088306.1 coordinate 20,809,556, forward strand.
GTTATAAACGATATCTAGGTTTCCCTTGGTTACATATGGGCCGATAGTGACCAGCAACCCTCACAGCGGATACCTATAGTACAAAGAAATTTTTACATAAAAAACAACGCCCATCTTTCTCTATGTCTACTTTTCTGCTTTTTGTCAATCTTTGCCAAGTTCAGAATGTGTACTACATGGGTCAAAAGAATGAAGACATTATAAGTTAGATCTGACATATTTTTATGAATAAATATTGTGAACTGTTTTTTCATATTTAAATAAAAAAATCCAGAAAAAAACAAACTTAAGAGCTTTTTCTTTCTTTATTTTAGTTCTGTTAAATTGTGCTAAGGTACAAACATATGGGTGAATTGACTTGAAAACTTGAAAATAATTCACTAGATAATTACTTATATTGTAGGGCTTTTCAAGAATTTTTGGAAAGCAAAATATTGGACAAGTACGAAGCTTTGCTGTTTGACTTGTCTGATTACAACTCCACATATGACGTATGACGGCTGACCGTGTCTAAAACTGTATTTACCTAGCTCAAGTCCATACAGAGTGCCTGTACATGACTATGTGGGGGAGCATTGGCTAATTCAAAATCTTGATGTTTGGAGTTTTTCGGTTTATCATGGAACAGTTAAGAAATAAAACCTTAGACAACACTTTGTTTCAGGCATAATGTCCTTTTCAGTGTCCGCTTCGGGACCGGTAGATCCAGGATCAATCCCTGATCGAGTTACACCTAAGACTTTAAAAGAGGAAGTTGTAACTTCCTCGCTTGGCGTTCAGCATGAAGGAGATAGTGCAACGACTAGTTGACCCGTATCAGTATAATGGCTCGGGCGGGGCGGCTTGCTTGCCTTCGGTAAGTCGTCTCAGTGAGGCAGCACTAAATAAAAGAGCGGTGGAAATCCGTCCTGCAACAAGGAGGCACATTACACGTACATGCACCCTAATGATTCCTTCGTCGTCATATGACTGAAAAATTGTTGAGAACGACGTTAAACCCCAAGCACTCATTCACTCACTCCTTTTCAGTGAATGAGATAGTTCGTCTGAAACTTGCCAGATGATGGTGATTTACCCCAGGCACTTTAGTTTCCTCCATCTATACAACGGACCGGCGTGAGCTTTAAGCGATTATTGTTGTCATCTAACGAATGTTTCCTCTGGCGTGTAGGCTAGAAGGTCTTTAGGGTGTTAAATTCAGTATTAATATCATACATGACCACTCACACTGACACTACACACATGACACCCCACTCAGTCACAGTATACTGGCACAAGATACGTGTCCCATTCAGTCACAGTATACTGACACTAGACATGTCCCATTCAGTCACATTATACTGACACTACAGATATGACACCCTACTCAGTCACAGTATACTGACACCAGACATGACACCCCACTCACTCCCAGCATATTGATGCTACAAACATGACACCCCACTCACTCCCAGCATACTGACATTACACACATGATACCCTACTCAGCTACAGCATACTGACATTACACGCAGTCACAGTATGCTGACATCCCACTCAGTCACAGTATGCTGACATCCCACTCAGTCACAGTATGCTGACATCCCACTCAGTCACAGTATGCTGACATCCCACTCAGTCACAGTATGCTGACATCCCACTCAGTCACAGTATGCTGACATCCCACTCAGTCACAGTATGCTGACATCCCACTCAGTCACAGTATGCTGACATTACACTCAGTCACAGTATGCTGACATCCCACTCAGTCACAGTATGCTGACATCCCACTCAGTCACAGTATGCTGACATCCCACTCAGTCACAGTATGCTGACATCCCACTTAGTCACAGTATGCTGACATTACACGCAGTCACAGTATGCTGACATCCCACTCAGTCACAGTACACTGACACTAAAGACGTCTCACTCAGTCAGAGTATACTGACACTAAACATAACATCCCACTCAGTCACAGAATACTGATATTACAGATCTGTCACCTTACCTAGTCACAGTATACTGACATTAAAGACAAGACACCCCACTCAGTCACAGTATACTGACACTAGTGACATGACACCCCACTCAGTCACAGAATACTGATATTACAGATTTGTCACCTCACTCGGTCACAGTATACTGACACTACAGACATGACACCATATTCTATCAGAGTATGCTGACACTACAAACATGACACCTGGTTCAGTCACAGTATACCTGACATTTCAGAGGTGACACACTGCTCGGTCATAGTATACTGACAACAGAGATAGCATCCCACTCATTCACAGTATAGTGACATTACACACATGACATCCCACTCACTTACAGTATACTGATACTACAACCTCATTCAGTCACAGTGTACTCTTACTAGAATTATCTCACCCCACTGGGTAAAGTACACGGACACACACATTTGACTGATATTAAACGTTGAAATCAATATTTATCATGTTTGGTTTATTAGTCCGGGAAACTCCATGTAAATTGTAGGTTATTAGACATCACTGGTCAAGGATTACTCAAATGCTGAGTTGTCAATACATTATATAAACTATCACGAGCCATGGAAAAGAACCAATGACCATCACCATCACCTGGTTTATGCCGACACAATATAAAAGATAACACAATATAAAAGAGATCAAGACCAGAGAAGCGATGACAGCGTGAGAGTCGCTAGAACGATCACAATAAGTCGGTGGAAACCGGCCTCTCGTTCGATTCACTTCAGTTTGAGTTTTGTTATAACTGTTCATGTAGACCGCTTTTAAACGAAGTACGCATCATCTAAAAGGCCACTGGCCCTAAAACGTTATTGTTTTAGGATCTGTCAAAAGACACCCGGTTTTCTGGTACCTGTAGTGATTATCATAACCGCTGTTGACCAATGAAAACTCTATAAGCTGAAACCCTTCGTGAAAGACTACAAATTTTCCCTGCTAGAAGTGCAGGTGTGCCTTCATTCATATTCATGATCATCACAGAAGTAAGATGTTGATCATTGAACACGAAATTAAGTAAATTTGTAGAGAAGCCGGTGTGCATTGTTTGTCCGAAATTCAGGTCTACGTATATATCGGAGATAAAGTGTACAAGGCACAAGTATATTCATCACGAAAAATATATGTTTATCGACCGAAGACAGAAACAGGGAAGCCCCTCTGCTTCACCGCGCTGTAGACTGTTGTGTTGGTCCAGCGGTATGAGACCTCCACTCGGAACCTGTCCTATAATTTGTGGTATACACTGAATCCCCAACTCATACTAAGCCTATGAGTTGAGATATGAAACAACAATCTGTTTCGGGATAGGGTTAATAGGTTTCATCGCATTGGTCATTGTGGATTAGCGGTTTCCAGATCTCCGTACAAGGATTTGCAGCGTGTTTTAGCAGGGGTTGGTCAACAGAGGTTGGTTCACGATACTTTTCTACATCGTGAAGACATGAACATATGCAGGTTAGACATTATTATGACTTCAATGGGCTTACTTAAAAGAGGTCATAAATAATACAGTTATTTATGAGTTTCCAGTTTCATTATGGAATCAACCAATTTGTAAGTTTTGAATGGACAGAAAAAAATTGTTGTACCGATGCTCAAGTTGGGGGGCAAATATTAATGGTTGAAATTTGTTTGTGTGTTTGTTTTACATGCTTGCTTTACACGGCCTGACAACAGAACTAACCGTTTTATTGCAGTTCTTGGCAACCCAGACAGACAAAGAACACATGCGGTCGTCATAAATCAGGACTGCTGCATCTGCGCATGCGAAGTCATTTGTCACTCAGGAAACGACAACTGTGTTTCCGGTTCGCCTGGAATGAATTATTGTGAGCTTAATTAAGTGAAACAGCATTAACAAATTACCTAAAGGAAGATAGCTAATGTTGAAAGCATCTGTAATTCTCGACAGACAACTTATGGTCTTGTTGATTGTTCGGTTCGCTTTTTTTGATCCTTTAAATTTGTTTGGTTTCTTTCATAAGTAACTGATAGACGGACTGCTTCCCTTACTTTGGGTGTCGTTGGCCTCATTGATAAAAGCGCCCACTAACCTAAGTTCAAACTTACTTTGTTCTTTCCCCAGTCCACATTGATTGAATTGATTTATTGATATATTGATTTGATTTGATGTAGTCCACGTAGACGGCACGGGTCATTTATTTGGGTGGAGGAAACGAAGAGTAGGCAATAACCCACAAAAATAAAACTTCGAAATATTTAGCAATAGAAACATTCCAAAATGTTGCAAATCTGTCTTGATAATTTCTATGTCACTACCAATGCAGTTCGTGAGTACCTTTGCCATGTCGATTTGATGGTTATCTTCTTAATAAAAGACTTACAGCACGGCGAGTAGTACCAGGCGACACAAACAACAGTGAGATGAATGGCAAATAGTGACAAGTAACCGATGAAATAGGGCCTCATATCAATAGAAATGGTTTTATGCTGTAACTGTTCGTGTAATTGTTCAAACTGTAGGAAATTACACACCCTCTAGCACCATGTTTTAAGCAGAATTAGGTAAAACAAAACCTTCAGTGGTGTTAATTGCAATTTATTAGACGTCAGTGGCCTAGACTTAACCAAAATGCTTTGTAGTTATCCTTAACATATATTATATTATATTAAAATACATTGCGTAACATGATACGCATTAACACATAGTGAACAAATGCATAAATGGTTGGGAAGCGATACCTCATGATACACATTAACACGTAGTGTTCAAATGCATCAATGGTTGGACAGCGATACCCCATGATACGCATTAACATATAGTGTACAAATGCATAAGTTGTTGGACAGCGACACCCCATGGTACGCATTAACATGCTGTGTAAAAATGCATAAATGGTTGGAGAGCGATACCTCAGTATATGTATTAACATATAGTGTACAAATGCATAAATTGTTGGAAAGCGATTCCTCATGATACACATTAACATGTAGTGTTCAAATGCATAAGTTGATGGGAAGCGATACCCCATGGTACGCATTAACATGCTGTGTAAAAATGCATAAATGGTTGGACAGCAATACCTCAGTATACGTATTAGCATATAGTGTACAAATGCATAAATTGTTGGAAAGCGATTCCTCATGATATACATTAACACATAGTGTACAAATGCATAAGTGGTTGGGAAGCGATACCCCATGGTACGCATTAACATGCTGTGTACAAATGCATAAATGACTGGAAAACGATACACCATGATATACATTAACATGTAGTGTACAAATGCTATATTTTTGGGAAGCGATATATCATGATACGCATTAACATATAGTGTACAAATTTCATAAATGGTTGGACAGCGACACCCCATGATACGCATTAGCATATAGTGTACAAATGCATAAATGGTTGGACAGCGACATCCCATGATACGCATTAACATGCTGTGTACAAATGCATAAATGGTTGAACAGCGACACCCCATGGTGCGCATTAACATATAGTGTACAAATGCATAAATGGTTGGGCAGCGATACCCCATGATACGCATTAACATATTGTGTACAAATGCATAAGTTGTTGGGAAGCGATACCCCATGGTACGCATTAACATATAGTGTACAAATGCATAAATGGTTGGGAAGCGATACACCGTGATACACATTAACATGTAGTGTACAAATGCTATATTTTTGGGAAGCGATACACCATGGTACGCATTAACATGTAGTGTACAAATGCATAAATGGTTGGAAAGCGATACACCATGATACGCATTAACATATAGTGTACAAATGCATAAATGGTTGGAAATATTCCTAACTATTCCATAGAATCATATCTGTGCTTCTTTTTGCATGATTCCGTCCTAATTGCGTGCTATATATATACCCTACATATATTCTTAGTACTTTGATGGTTTGTGTTAAACGTCGTTTTGTGAACTGGCTTTGCCATTATTAACCGGGAACGTCCATACTGGTTTACGGCTGGTATACGAATGCCTGTTTAGATGCATAGATCCCATGTCTGTAGGAGTTTTTATTTTCGCATAGAAGATCTTAGTTGTTTTGCGGAAAATGGTTTACTGTTAACATAAGCCTATCAGCCAGTCCAGTAGAGGATGTCTGTAAAGCATCTTGGGTATATCTGTCAGATCTCTTATGGCAGAATTACCCAACCTTTACAGGTCGGAAATTGGTCCTTGGATTTTGATAACCGGATTTCCTTATCTTCCTGAGACACAAAGAGATGGGAGCCTCCTATCAATTGCGCAAGGTATGGAAGAATCACTTAGACCAATTCCTCAGCTCTTTTCTTGTTTATTTACAACGTCCTCTTGCCCCGAGGGGTTGGGTAATATCGTGCCTATCTATCTAAACACCATAGCTTATTTTTCAATAAAGAAGCTTTTGCCTGGCCTGGTTGGCCCTCCGTGTTTGTTTCCTGGGGCCGATTCCGTGTTTTGAGGAGACGAGTGGCTGGAGAATTACAGAGGAATCGCCGAGGGCCGATTCCTGTGATCATGCGACTAAACACGCCTCTGGCTTCTCTTTAAACCAAAACGACGACGAGGTTTTACAGGTAACCGATATACACGGGCTGTCGCTCTGTTTTGCTTTAGATATACCGTATTCCGGAGAATCTAACACTTCCAAGAGGCGTTACGTTGTGAGGAGGCCAGGCTGAGTTCACGGCCGAGTTCTGTGCCATGTCTCACGACTCTTAGTTTACAAACAATCAAGACAAGAGATATACCAGTCAGGTATTATCCAACCTGATTGATTGGAGATGATACTAGAGCAAAATGCTATTTACCACACGTAGGCCTCCTGGGAATGGCGAGCAAAACGAACATCTGCAACAACGCAGCAAGATCGCCACGTTGAATACATGATCAGTTGCAATCAAAGAGCAACTGAGATACATATCTCAGTTGCCATCAAAGCGTAACTGAGATACATATCTTAATTCACGCCAACTTATAAACAAGACTGTGCAAAATTTCGATACTGACTTAATTCGTTCACCTAGAAATCTCCTTAAAACTCTTCTCTTTTTCTCTCTCAGGGAATCCGTCCTAATTTCTTAATGAATATACTTTCTTTAGTTATTTGGTGGTTTGGGTTAAACGCTGTGTTGGAAATTGGCCTTGTGATTATTGACATGGAACGTCCAGTTTAAATGACGTCTGATATACGAATATCTGTTTCGACGCATAGATCCAGCAGACAGAATTTTTTTTTTTTTAAAAATTTGATTGCTTGTTTGATACATGGAGGAGACCGGAATACCCACAGCCACCGCGTCGGCGGCCTAATGGTCAGAGTGTCCGCCTCGGGCTCGGGAGACCCCGGGATCAAAACCGGATCAGGCTTTACAAACCTCCAGACTTTAATGTATACATTACTTTACATTGATTAGAAGAAAACACTTAAATGAGATAAACTGACAATAGACTGTATTTCAATGGTTATGTGTGATCATATGACAGTTATCACGCAATCATAGTATATTTATGTATTTATTTGATTGGTGTTTTACGCCGTACTCAAGAATATTTCACTTCTACGACGGCGCCCAGCATTATGGTGGGAGGGAAACAGGCAGAGCCCGGGGGAAACCCACGACCATTCGCAGGTTGCTGACAGACCTTCCTACGTATTGCCGAGAAAGAAGCCAGCACGAGCTGGACTTGAACTCATTCATTGGTGAGAGGCTCCTGGGTCATTACGCTGTGCCAGCGTGCGCAGTTACAACTATTGCTGCATTACTCTTTAATGAGTTTATATGGCATACTTAGCCCTTAGCTGTTGTCCCCTTGGCCGTTGGTCTACATTAACTTTGGCCTCACTGTGATTTAAACATTTCGCCTTCTATAACAGCAAGGGGCTTACCCTAAAGAATTTTTGCGACGAGGCAGCCTTTTCCCTGTCAGTCGTCAACCAAACTGAACGTTACAGGCAGGTAATCGTATGATCAATTCAGTGATGATGGAAAGAGGCAAGACATTTGTTAAGCGGCTAAATTTAATCATTATTCTGTAACATCCTGGTTTATAAGTTGTGATTAATCGGAATATGTTTCTTTACTTCAATTTGACTGGAACTGTTTTATTCTAGCTATTTTATTCAACTGGGTGCATATGAAGCCCACAGCCCCGGGCTAAGCTAAACTAGACAGTTATGAAGCAGAAAAAAAAACTACTGTCACCGTCGTTTAAATTAAACTGACGTCCCAACTGGACAAGGGGCTCTGAATCGGATAAAACAAAAGAATTTAAACCGTGCAAACGCTAAAGACTATAACCACTGCTTGGCTCCCGTCCATGCCCACACCCTTGGGTGTATTTTCTACAGGTACGTTTTTTTTTACTCCTGGGTGAGTCATTGAGGCATCTTCGTCTTTGGGTGGAGAAGGAAACGTCTTATTTATTGACTTCTTTCTGTCTGATCCACAACAACAGGTGAATTGCAAGGCAATGCGTTTATGAGCTGACCTACTTGATGGTTGCAAAACTCCAATGTCGACGTAACAGGGCACGTTTAGCGAGATTCCAGAAAACATCGAACGGAAAAGTATATAGACAAAATCGTTCTGGGCTGCATTGTATTACAATGGGATTGTATGTTAAATGTGATGACAACACAGCATTTTGATTTATTCTAGATCAATGTCGTCTAATCACTGCAATTTTATACCTAGTTCTGCTTAAACCATGGTGCTAGGGGCGTGTAAATTGCTACTATTGATACATTTACATGAACAGCTGGAATAGAACCCTGACTGAAGTAAATTAACTGTCATCGGCTACGTGTGTCCATTATTCAGCTCTCACACTGTCGTCGCTGTTCTGGTTTTACTCTCTATACTGTACATCTATCACATTGTCGTTGCCGCTCTGGTCCTACTCTCCGTGCTTTACGTCTTTAATTATATTGATTTCACTCTTGGTATATAAGTATGTATGCTAGAGGTTTTAGGTTATACTTCACAATTTGCCATATGGCGACGAGGAGTCATTAGCTGTGTCATTAACTTGTGTCTTCTTGTTGTGGGACGAGTCCATGCCGCCAAAGTGCAGCCGCCACTGAAGTATCATGCCGAATACCATTTGGAGGACATAAAGTACATCTGGAGTATATACAGCCCGCAATTCTTTTGGGGGCTGTTTCTCAAAAGCGGTCGTAACGTTACGCCGGTTGAAAGTACAGAGACGTATGCCGTCAGTATGTGACGTCATGATGATTGGACCGGCATAACGTCACAACACCTTTGAGAAACAACCCCTTCAGTTTTCAAGACACAACCTGCGTGGGCAAACCTTATTCTGTCAGTAAACTGACGTTAGCTATGATTCACACTCTAACCTTTCAGCCAAAATACTGGGAATATTTTGTCGTAGTTTATTGTGTGTGTGTTTTTATTCTTGTCTTAAACTATAAGAGTACGTTGGTTATTGGATTTCGTTGTCAACACCTTATTTTTCGAATTCGAATATGAAACATTTCGGACGTCGGCTTTACTTCTCTATTCATTAATCGTTAAGTGCTAAGTGTTTACCGATACAGACATCTTGAAAAACCGCACGACTTGTGTGTGTGTGTGTGGGGGGGGGGGGGGGGGGATAAATACCAGATATTGGGGGGGGGGGGGGCAGTGGTAAGAAAATGTACCTGGAAATACTGATTAACATAATTTCGTCACTTAGCGTTGCAAAATAAAATTTCACCTTGACATTCAGCTTGAAAGCTTTTTTATACATCTCATTTTCTCTAATTAAAAACTTTTCATATAATATCACTATAAAGTATAGAAACAGGATTGCTTTAGGGAATCATCGCGAATCCATTTTGTGCTTCTGAGTGAGCTTGAAGAATGTATAAATAATCCTACAAAGAATGTAGCAGAACCCTTTTTATTAAGAGAGAGACACACGAAATTTGACGTGAACGCATTCACACAGATGGAAGCTGCGAAGAACTCAGCGTGAAGTTCTCGGATGAGTTATCTCTTTTCTAGTCGAGGCACGGGTCTTAAATCATAAAAAGGTCGGCAGACTTTTGTGAGGAACATGAAGATCTCTGCCAGTTTAAAAGACTTCTTGTGTTTTGCTGAGATACCTGTTGTCGGAAGTTGTTTATCAGAAAGTATACACTGGCACTTTTGACCCCAGCTTCATATTTTACCCACGACATGCACTGGCAAATAGACGTGTCTGGCGGCGAGCCCATCGGTACAAGGGGTTTTAGTCGTACAGATACAACGATTTCAGAACGGAGAATACGGTTGTATTACGTTTGCAAATCTGTCACGTACAAATAGTGAAGAATTCCTATGGGCCCATAGCTGGCCGTGTGGTATAACGGGTTCTGCTCGTCCATATACCTGACCGCCGTTGAATAAATGAAATACGTGTGAGATCGACATAACACTGCTCTTCAATAACGTACAATTTGCATAAAGCGAAAGAGCTATGTAAGACAGTAGAAGAGAGGAGATTAGTTGCATTTACATTTACTGAATAATCCTTTATATTCACTCTGGCTTTTAGCCAACCAAGTTTAGTCGGAAACGCCACCCCCTAATCATGCTCTGTAAACCAATCAGCGGAATGACCACCGCGCATTGCTAGAATCTCTGAAAAACAAACTCGACTCAACATCCCTACAACGTACGTAACGCCAATGATGCTTCTCATATTTTACTTTTTTACGTTTAAAGTAGCTCGAAAAAAGTTTAACAACTGTTTCCTCCTAAAGCTAATAGCCACTTGAAAACGTTAAAGATAAAAGCGAAGACGATTTACGAGTGCTGTGAGACACACCTAAACATCAAGAAACCTTGGTTAGAGTTTCAGTTTTTATCATCGCGAACTGGCTAAGCACTAAGTAAACGGCTAATTCTGTACACAGTATATAGCGCGTCATGTTATTTATGACCAGGTACTTACTTTTTATCGCGGTAATGTACAGGACAGGGCAGCTATTTGCATCCCCCTATCTTGACAATGTAGATGAGTTAGATGCAGAAAAACTGACCATAAATATGACAAGGGTCAAAAATTATATATAGTGTCATAAACATCTGAGACCTTAATGGCTGGGCCAGAAACGGACAGAGCAAAAACCCAATTTCTGGACAAGCGTTTATCTTATATGCTAAAAATGTGCTGGAATTTAAGAGGCTTGGCATTGCTTCTTCAAATGAGCTGTGTTACATGTAAGTCTACACATGCGCAATCCCTGTAATTCGCTTTAAAGATTTGCCTTCAAATCGAATAGTGCTCGAACACTGATTGGATCTTACTGCCAAAGAATTAAAGCGTATACTCAAGTATAATGTCTGCTAAAATGGCCTAAAATGGCTAAGAATTCACATCCAAATGTCTCAGAGCCCATACATTAAGGGACTAAAATGGCCTCCGGACATGGATTGTTTTCGGACGGAAATGTATGTTTAGAAAATGGTGTAAAATGCTAACTAATAAGTACATAAGTATTAGTAAAGCACCATGTATCGTTTGCAGAATATGGCTTCCCGGTACAGTCACTATTGTTTCTTTTCAAACATCACATTAAAATTAGCGTTGAAGTAAACTACCTCTTTTACCTATTCTTGCTTGCCAAGGGATACATTTAGTTAAATTGATGAGATCATACAGCATCCGGCCAGTCAACGTTTTCTTGCTTGTCTTGGCTGTTCTACGCAACCTTCGCGTCAAAGTAAATAGCTGCTTCCATAACTCAATCTAGAACATTTACAAGTGTAACAAAACACGCAGTAGATCATCATCAACAGGGGAGAGCACTGAGCTGCCCGTCCCCTTCAATTTACGTAATACATAAGCCATCATGGCCTAACCTGACATGGAGTATTTCGAAAAAAAAAATCCACTATGTATACAGAGCTTAGCCTGGAAAAGTAGAGGTTTCCCTGCTTTACCATATCAGATGTCAAAACTTCGTCATTGCGGAAACTTTGTGTTTTGTTATTTTGCGCCTGTATAATTTAATTTGACCCTAATCACTATAGTCTGTGATTGATCCCTATCTTTACAATGGCGATTTCTGGGCGAATCTGTAATGTAATACTAATGCCATACTAGAGAAAAATGGTCAAGGTACCCCTCGTCGGAATGAAACAAAGATAAGGATATGATCCACCTCGAAAATAGGGTAATTAGCTTTAGGATTCAAATTAATAAGTAAGACGGTAATTAGCTTTAGGGCTCAAAATTAATAAGTAAGACGGTAATTAGCTTTATGACTCAAATTAATAAGTAAGACGGTAATTAGCTTTAGGAGTCAAATTAATAAGTAAGACAGCTTATGTGAAACACAATGAAAATGGGACCACGCCTCGGGGGTGCTAATTCCAAAAGTAATAATCCTGGTTTAGATAGGCATACAAATATTAAAGATTACAACATAGACAGCAAAACCAGAGCAGCGACGACAGTGCGATAGTTGGCAAATGGTCACACGTAACCGGTGAAGTTCGGCATCTTGCCAATGCTTTTCGTCTTTTTGTAGCTCATTCTTACATCTTATAACTGTAGTGCCGGTGATTACGACAAATTACAAGGGATAAATGCCAGCTATGGCCCTGATTAAACCAGAACCAGAAATTGGTCAATAGACTGGAACTTCTATGCTAATGGATAATTTGAATTTTATGGCTTTTTAGGTCGTTATTGAGTGATTTAAAGCCTGGCATCGAATCAGAGTAAATGTTTCCCCGAGGGTTCCTTAGTTAACGTAACGATTCTCGCCATGTTACATTATTTCGCCTACATGCCTTACACTAATCTCTCCGACATGGTTTGCTATCGGATGTCGTAAGTTGTCTGTTGGAGCCATCCTGATAACCCCGTTATCTGAGAAGCGGCCTCGTCACGTCTCGTGTTTCCACGTCCTCAACGAGAATCCCTCACCGGCTGCTAATGAGAGCCATTTATCTTCAGCAGCGCGCTGCTAGGCTCGTGTTGCTAAGCGAGGAAACACGTGCTTTAACGAGAATAACGTGCGGAACAGAGACGAGAAGTTGACGTTCGCATATCGGCTCACCTGATCTGGTGTTGTGATTACAGATCAAGGAATGCCAGTGACGACGCCGCGGCACGGTAACACGACAAGCCAAAGACACAGAAAACACCAGTACGTACGAAAAGAAGAGAAAAACGAGTTAACAGACAGTATGGGATCTATCATAACATCACTCTAAACGTCGAGTTTGAGAGAAGTTTAACACAAAAGATAACAACTCTAAAGTGACATTCATTCTATCTTCTTCAGTGTAAAACTTTGATGACTGTTTGAAGGGCAAAGCATGGTCGTGCGTGTGTGCGTGTTGATCTGGCCAAGATTTCATCAAAGAAAGCTTCAAAACGAAACCGAATGTATGATTTTGTTTCAATGTAGTGTTTCACGCCAGGATAAGACTGTCATGGTCACGAAGAGATGCAACAGTATAGATGGCAAAGACGTATAACCGCTGTACTGAACGAAACAGACAGGACTACCTTACGAAATAGGCGTCGGGGCCTCCTTGGGCGAGGGGACCCAATGACTCAGGAGAGTCCCACCAACGCGTTGGATGTGAGTTCAACTCATGCTGGCTTCCCCACCAGCCGTACGTGGGAAGTTCTGACAGCAACCTGCGGATGGTTGTGGGTTTCCTACAACTGTCCGATTTCCCCCCAACGCAATTCTGGCGGCCGTCATATATTCTTGAGTCAGGCGTAAAACACAAATCCAATAAAATAAATAAATTCACACATAGTTTTCAGCTGTCAATCTGATGAACCTTACTTTATGCCTTAAAAAAAAACTAATTAAAGGAAAAAGAAAACATAAGTTTTGTTAGAAGTACAATTGTTGTAAAGGAAGCCAAAGTAAATCAGAGGAGCGCATAAGTACTTATTCCGTGATTTCTAAGCTTGTAGTTCTGTCAGTTTGTCCGTCACATACGAAGTTGAAGCTATTCTTCGTATTCCTCATACCGGCTTCCATAACGGCTTCCATAACGGTGCCCATAACGGCTTCCATAACGGTCCCCGTAGCGGCCGCCGTAGGGGTCACCGTAGCGGTCCCCGTAGCGTCCACCATAATAGCCTCCTTCGTATCTCCCGTATCCTTCCTCTTCTTCCCCTCCCCTGTGATGATGCCTACGTCGACCAAAGAGATACTTCCCTAACTTCGATCTCAAGCCTCTTTTGGCATCTCTGTTCAGAAAATCGTTGGCTTCTTTGGCCGAGGCGATGACCTCTTCTACAAAACAAAAAGTGTGAACAAATAAAATAATTAATGTCTTTGTTCGATACAAAGAACTAGGCCTAAGACCAAATTACACTATCAACTAAACACACTTTAATATTTTGGTGCAGTTTTTTTTAACCTTTATGACTTTCAGCTGTTTTATTTGTTTTTTTTTCTAATTGCATTTTATTCAGTTACTTTTATTTGACGTCGATCAGGTTTATGGGTCTAAGGAATCTCGCAGAACCTGTATATATCGACCTTCTGACATAATGCCAGCTGGAGCTCGATTCGAACCAGTGACCTCATCGGATTTGGGGCTCTTAATTACATCGCCCAGCCAATCTGGAAGCCAAAGACATTTGAAGTAGCGGCAACGTAATCTAATCATGCTAACAAGTGTCAAATATATCAATATCAGTTTTATGTTACAAAGCTCACAAACCTGAAGGCAGTCAGAATATAAACGTCTGATTATAAAGGATAATAATTATTTGCGTCTATGTCCTCTTAACCCGGGGTATTTGTATTTGTCATTTGGATCTGGTAGTGGTGGTATAAGTGAAAAATGGTTGAGTGCAGTGTTAAATACCATTCAGATAAAACATAAAAGCCGATTTCTTCTGTGTCCTGCATAATTATGGCGTGTACATATCTTGCCTTGTAGCATTAATTCTGTTAGATCCCGTGAATTATGTTTCTTAAGTTTTATAATGAGTATAATTCTCTTGCAAGTAAATACGGACAGAGCGTCCAGAATTTCTGGCACTCTGCTTCATGATTCTGTCTTATTCCGTTCAACTCGGGACAAGGGGATGTATATTCATCGTGTTAAATCAGATCTCCACATTGAATATGTGAACATTGGCAATCAAAACGCGCCTAAGACATATTTTATTATCGGCTATACCCTTATACCAGTATGGTACACAATCTGATTACAAATTTCACTCATTCGCTGGCGCTATCCAACATCACTGGAAACTATTGACTGCTTCTCTTTGCATGATTCCGTCTTAATTTCGTACATTTATGCTTTCATAGCATTTGGTGGTTTGTGTTAGATGTCGTTTTGGGAATTGACCCTATGATTATTGACCTGAAACGTTCATGCTGGCTGACGCATAGATTCAAGGTATTCAGTGAATTGACGAATGATTATGAGTTAACGAAACATGCAATATTTCAGCCGTATGGTGGCGATCAAGATATTGAACCTATATCTTAATATTATATATGTCTCTAAAGTTTGTTGGGGAAATGAGTTGCATGGAGGTTTCTCGTATGTTCCAATGCAGTATATTTAACGGGTGTCACGATGAAAACTCCACGAAGTATGTGCACTTCTCGAGGGTATAGAGAAGCTGTCTGATGAAATGATAATCGCGGCGTATCGAATAGAGGACATTGATTTTAATATTATTATGGCGTACAGGATCGAGAGAAAACCAGAGCAGCGACGATAGTGTGGTAGCTGGCAAATGGTCACACATAACCGGTAAAATACGGCCGGTTTTCAATTTACCTCAGTAAACTTTCAACTCTGTTACTGAAGAGCTAATGAACGAGGCATATCCAACAGGATCTTGATGCTAACCCCACTGACGAAGAGCTTACGTGGTACAGCAGGGTTTTGATTCGAGTAACACCACTTATAAAAGATGATTGCCTTGAGCGACAGTGCTACTAATAAAACTCAGCAAAATTATATGTTTGTTTTTACCTCGGATTCACAATGCTGCTAATTTATTTCAGCAACACGGTACATAAAACGGGAAATATCCTACTAAGGAAAATGTACTGCAAAGGCCATGCCCCAAGAGGAAGGTCAAAGTGGACAAAGCCTCGTCACTTGGAATACTAGCGGGATAAAATAGTAGAATAGCTCAAGGGAGCGAACCTTTGATAGTACACATGTATTGGCAAAATCCGATACAGAGTCGCTTCCCTTGCGCACTAGTAGCCCTCAGCACGTGCAGATCGATGCGCGGTCTTGTGTTCCTCGTGTTTCAAGAACATTTTTGGTTTAAGAAATTTTACAATCGGCATTCAAAATGCATTTTGTTACATGGTGTTGTACGACACACAAACTAATACTTAAATACTTTGGTTTCGTTTCCCAGGCTGAACTCCTTTCCGTCTCGTTTTCTTTTTTTTAACATACTGATACTCCTCCTTCCTATATAAGGTCAGAGAAGCACGGAGGAGATTGAGTTGTCAAAGGACCAGGTATGGTAAGGGGGGAAATCGGCCCCAGAGAAGTACGATACCAAAGTGCAAATTTTAAAATCCCAGCAATATTCTGAAAAGTCAGAAGTATACAACTTGGTCGAAAAGTTTCCTGGCCATAGAATATTTGGTTGCTGAGTAATAACCCGCCGAAAGGGCACATTTAATCAAAAATGATGATTTTGGGTTGAATTAAAGTATTGTGGTTTTAATTTACTATATGAAGGTTTACATTAACCAGAAAAAATATTATTAATGTGACGTTCACATATGTGTTTCTGTGTGTTCCGTTTTGGACACCGTTTGCCTTCATATGTGCATCATTAGCTTCATAATGTGAAAGGTTTTGTCATTTTTGACTCTGTAAAAAAATCCGTATTTCTGTCGATGTTAGGATGGCATCCTTCGTAGCACAGCGAGTTAACCGTTTCACTGAGGAGACTTATTTGTTTATTTGATTGGTGTTTCACGCCTTACTCAAGAATATATCTGAGACTATATTGCTCTTTAAATGAGAGTTTGAATCCCTTTATATCGGAGAATGTCAAATAATATTTGACGGGTTATGCTAAATACTCACAAAATTATAGGTACATGTAGGCTCTATTAGACCCATTCATTTCAAATACCACTAATATTTTATTTATTTGATTGGTGTTTTACGCCGTACTCAAGAATATTTCACTTATACGACGACGGACAGCATTATAGTGGGAGGAAACCAGGCAGAGCCCGGGGTAAAAATTAAGTCTAATAGTTGACGGAAAGCGTAACACAGGCCCCCCCCCCCCCCATGTATAACCCTTATCCACAGACACAGATATTACGATTAGTTACGTTGTTAAGCGATTGCTGGGTTGGAACGAAATCCTTATGTAGCGATACTTTAACAGGTAAAACTTATTTCTTATGAATTAACAGATGGTGGGCTGAGCTATGAAGACGCTTTTTTGGCATAAATAATACGCAAATTGTGTACAAAGTTAGAGAGAAGCTTCTACAGAATAATGAAAGCTTGACAACTGTGTGCTGGAAGAGAAACTTTCAAGTAATGATGAATAAATGTATATAGATTTTATTAGGCCACACGATAATGAAACAGTCGTATCAGCAATCCGTTACAGAATTATCTTCGCGACATGGTTGAGTAATTCTAGACCAGTGACGTCTAATAAATTGCAAATAACATCACTGCATTTTATTTACCTACTTCTACTTAAGCCATGGTGCTAGGGGCGTGTAATTTGCTACTGTTAAGGCATTTACATGAATGGTTAGAACAAAACCCTGAGATAAACTGACAAGAGGCCGTGTTTCATGGTTACGTCTATTTCCCAGCTCTCCCGCTGCCGTCGCTGCTCCGGTTTTACTCCCTATAAAAAAAAATACCCCAAAAGACAACAACAGACTGTTATATACTATAGTTTTTGGTGTGACATCACTGTTACATATGTATACATCTATATTTAGTGGACCAAGCAAACATCTCCATAACGAGAGTGATATGTATTTACCAGACTAAAGATGCATGAAACATACAAATGGACCAATACCAATTAATATACACTCAAAGAATACATAAATACATTTACAGTATGCTTCTTTGGAGCATAAACAAACTCTCAGAATGCTGAAGAGAACTAGAACTGGCTAAAGCCATAGCCTACCTGTGCATAAAACTTCACAGACGACATTAAAGAACAATGTGGCTACTGAAAACATTGATAATTGACGGTACATCTTGAACTCGTACGTAGGTGTACTGCAGATGATTCCAAAACAACCATAGTGACCTTGTGGTAAAGTGCACGGCAATCACACGACTCAGCGCGAAGAACGGTACTGCGTGATAACGCCATAGACCTTTTGGCTCCCCATAAGACCGTGTTGTTGGTAATCGCATACTTCTGGCTGACAACAACATAGGTAGCGTTCGGAACACAGAAAGTAGGCCTGCGATACGCGGATTACTGTAAAGTACCGCTATTATATCATACTTCGCAGAACTGCGAGAACAGTGGATTGGAGCATTCTGGTTATCAGGTTACGTCATTGTTTGGAGATTGATGTCTCGTGAGATAAAGGCTTTCACGTGAATATCGATAATAAATGGACATACATGTAATAACGGGGATCAATGATTAAAAGAGTGAGCTGACAAAAAATTTTTTGGTATTCACTTATATACGGTAATTTCTATGTAATTTTAGTCGCTTGTTGCAATGCACATGGATTCAGTCACGTTAAAACTCAGGGCGATAAGTCGACAATGGAATGATGTTGAATACCTTTTTAAATGTATGTTTTCGTAGCTTTCTCGTGAATTTGATGGAGTTCAACGGATCTAATGCAATAAGCCTCTACGAATAATTCGTTTTAATTGAAGTTTCGTGGCCTGTTGTGGCTCCCTGTTACGTCTACAGAATGATTCTCGCCTGGTAGTGGCGCCTCTCCACAGGAGAGCCGCCCCCGCTTCTGTGACGTCCGTATGGCGACCCATACCGGAACTCTGTGTGGTAGCCCGCAAAGCCGTAACCACGGTCTTCAGCACTGTGCCCGTAATGGTCTCGCGTATCATATCTACTCCCGTAAGCGTATCCTCTGGACCGTCCTCCGTGACCTCTGGATCTGCCTCCACTGTGGCCCCATTCGCGTGATCTGCCTCCACCGTGATCCCATCCTCGAGACCTGCCCCCACTCTGGTCGAATCCGCGAGATCTTCCGCCACTGTGACATCCCCAGCATCCTCTCTGGTGCCGTCCATGAGACCTGCCTCCTGGCTCATGACCAGGCCAATATCGATGCCCATGGGACCTCCCGCCGCTACGAGATCGTCCTCCGTAGTAGTAGGTATCCCTACCGTCATTTCCATAGTCCCCTCTCCAGTCTGTGATACCTCTCAGCCGATAAGCTCGACGTTCCGTGTACCACTGGCCGCGAGAGGGGGCACTGTCCACTTCCGTTCGATGAGCCACTCTATCTTGTGCATCGTCAGATTCACTTATGAGGGAAATACTTCTCTTCTGCCTTCCGCGAAATGGCGTCTGTTGGCGAGTGGCATGGATCACCTTCTCTGAAATAACAACAGAACACTTATTTATCAAATACGTCTAGATTCAGGAAAATACATAACCTCTAGAGATATATTTTTGTTAAATCTAAAGTGACCTTAATATTCTTTTTATCTGGATAGTTACTGAGAAAATACGGTTAAAATATCAAATCATACACGTCAAATCCGTTCTTAAAGGATTTTACCAAAATGAAGAGAAGACATTTAGTACAGGAATAATACACTCTATGCAGACAAAAGACAAGAGTCGAATAAGGTGTAGCGGTAAGCTTAATATTTCACCTGTGCATATCCAAGTTCAGAACATTGCCTCCATCGTGCAAAAGAAAAAGCATAAGTGAAAACATGCAAGGACATTTATAGAAGTTATGTTGAGACATGCCACAAACAAAAGATACGGGGAACATTCGTGCTGAATCGACTTCAGAAAAAAAGGCACCCTTACTCTTTGATTTTCTCATTGTCTACGCCGCTCTGAAGAAAATATACTGGTACTGTCATGCTGTCCTGCTGTCTTTGTTTCTGCTTATTTTCTGGATGCACTGTGCTTCGTTCCTTTACAGAGTGCAGTCATGGAGACGCGAATTTAAGATCTGGTGTAAACTAAGTTGAAAGAACAATTTTTCGCTCAGAGAGAATAGGCTAGCTTGTATTCTTCAAAAGTTGAACTCTAGGTTTGGAGAGACTTAAAACAGGTGTTGATAAAACGGTGTTGCGATAATAAAGTATAGCCTACACAGGGAAAAGAGAAATCTAGCCGAGTAAAGAACTGCCTTCCACCGACAGAGTATAGACAGCAGTCACTTAATGGGAGAAAATCAAATCTGCGTAAACCAGTTCAGATGTTAACGAGCTGACCAAATCTGACATCTTCTGTGTTACCGTACGTAAACTGCATGTTTTCTCTTTGGACACGATGCTCAGTCTTCTTAGAAAACAGCACAGGTACAATTTTTGTTAGCTCAGTTAGTTGAGCTGTAGAAGCTGTAGATGTCACTCAGATTGACGACATGCGGGTTTCACTCACCTTGGGGATTCAGAGGCTATATTGTCATCGTCTTGATGATCTCCCTTTGTTTTCGGAAGTTTCCTTTGCATGTTTTCGGTCCAATGAACGTAGCATTGAAAATAACGATTTTTATTGATATATTTATGTGCTTGATACAGTTCTTACAAACTTTCCAATATTAAGTTTGTGGACATTATAAGGGTTTTGGACAGATATTGCGGGTTTATATATCATGTTGTTAGTTCAATGTGCATACATGATGTGCAAAAAACATTGTAAGCCTTTATATGGCACTAAGACTACATTCATTTCAACCATCGATAATAATCGTGGGAATAAGCGTATCATTTCACTATATTGTTGCATGTTACGGAGAAATGAAGGAAAGCGATGATGGTCAATCATTTGTACATTGGAAAACATGGGGCATCGGGTCAGGGTGAATGGGACTGAAGGGGAAAAAACAGTGACCTTGGCATGTTAGAGTTAGTATGATGGCGGGCTTGCACTAGGTGAGCTTTGGCGCGTAAGAGGCTAGAGTTGAGAGGTCACAACTCACCCAGGTCCGTGCGAAATCCAGCTTTGCCTGTAGCCTTAGGAGCCGGAGAAGCTTCAGTCTTCGACCAGACGTACAAAATACCTGAAGAACAAAATGGTCAGGGCTATTTGCCGTTCAGCAGAACCTGGAACCTGGAATCTAAGTTCCAATCAGGCCCACCTCACCTGCATGGCATTTTGGTTTCGATCCGGTCTAGCAGAACTGAAATTTAGCGATTCGGAAACTTTTAGGCTGTATACCACAACTAGAAACATTTTGGCTCTGTAACAACCTTGTTCAACGAATTGAAATATTCTTCAACTCTATCACAATTTTCAGCAAATTTGGAAACTATTCGGGTCTATCTTAATCTTATCAAGCAGGAACCATTCTAATACAATCTGAAGCAATCCTTAACAGCAAAACCTCGATCTTTTCATTTGTGAAGCAATCCTGGACAGCCTACCTTAAATTTTCTCTTCTAAAGCAATACATGTTGAGTTCAAAATGATATAGTCCATGTCGACCATGTTATCGATTAGGTTTTAGTGTTTAAGTTAAGGTTATAGAGTCAACCAAACCGAGGGCGTGGCAGAAAGTGTTGTCAGGAGTAAAGAAATTTGTGAGTATATGCTATGTAGTTACTGTGTAAGACTGTTGGGTATTGTTATTGTTGTTTACATGAAGGCTTAAGCAAAATTATTGTCAGATCGGTCGTAATGGTGAGATAAACAATGAGCATTATGCGGTGTCCTGACTTCGCTAGACGACATAAAATATAGCAAAGAGATAAAGTAACTGAAAGAATATTTGTTTGTGTTACAGCTTGAACCATCGTCGTCGTTGTCGTCGTCATTGTCAGTGTTCAAAATAGTGTGTCTATGTGTACCGTATGAAGAAAATCGGACTGTAATGCTGCGGCTATGTACTGAAATAAAAGACGTGTTCAGAATTAATTGGATGATGTTTGCTTCTGATTCTACAATACGGAATAGTAAAATCTGAAACCTTTACAATTCTACCAGGTCCAACAAACATGGTTCATTCAGTTGGTTCTATAACAATCCAATCCTTTAGAATCAGACACATTTCGGACCTGTTTGAGTTCCTTTATTTATTCTTTTGGTGTTTTACGCCGTGTAAGTACACTTATACAACGGCGCAGGCATTATGGTGGGAGAAAACTTGGCAGAGCCCGGCGCGGGGGGGGGGGGGGGGGTATTGCAGTTCAGTTGAGAGTACCTATATATCTATATCTAGCCTTTTGTTCCATTCCGTCATGTCGGTCATAAACCATTTCACCCTCGAGACCTACATGTATTTCCTTGTCATTTATTATAACAGTTTCAGGCTTTTACAGACTGAGAAATTACATGGATACTGTTCTGTAGCTGGATGACAGTCGAAAAAGGCCATAATAATGCCATATGCAACATGATATGGCTTTAGCCATTGATAATGGTGGCTAGATGTTACAGATGCGTGTACCAAATATAGTTATGTTTATCCACTTTATAAATACTGTCATTTCCGGTGTGGAGACGACATGGCTAAGAAAGATGAAACAGTTACCTTTAGGAGGTTTAACTAATTTGCTAAATTCATTGT
This sequence comes from Liolophura sinensis, assembly GCF_032854445.1. Taxonomy (NCBI): domain Eukaryota; kingdom Metazoa; phylum Mollusca; class Polyplacophora; order Chitonida; family Chitonidae; genus Liolophura; species Liolophura sinensis. The sequence goes on from NC_088306.1 coordinate 20,832,232, forward strand.
TTAAGTTTTTGGGAAATAAATTGCACTTGTATTTATCTAATAAATATGAGTGCTGAATTTAAGTCCTTATGGGCTATATGGCGAACCCAAATTAGCTTCAGTAAGCTAATACAAATAGGTGATCAGTATTATTGAATCATGTAAGATTCCTCCAGCTTCAAACGAAGTTTAGTTTAAACGTTCCACGCGAATTACATAATTGATTCTAATGAAAAGTTCCGAAAGCTTATCTTTGTTGTTAAACTCGTGAGCAACACAAAACCCCCAAAGCTTACCAAGTTACCACAAGCTGTTGACACGATTATATAAAGTTCCGTAAATATGCCATATGTTGATAAACTCATGAGCGACACAAAATCCCTAAAGCTCACTACATTACTACATGTTGTTGATATGATGGGTATACAAACTTCCATAAATCATAATTATGTTGTTGAACTCATGAACAACACGAAATGCCCAAAGCTTACCAGGTTAACACATGTTGTTGATATTATGGGTATACAAACTTTCATAAATCATAATTATGTTTCTGAATTCATGAACAACACAAAATGCCCAAAGCTTATCAGGTTACCACATGTTGTTGATATTATGGGTATACAAACTTCCATAAATCATAATTATGTTGTTGAACTCATGAACAACACGAAATGCCCAAAGCTTACCAGGTTAACACATGTTGTTGATATTATGGATATACAAACTCCCATAAGTCATAATTATGTTTCTGAACTCATGAACAACACAAAATGCTCAAATCTTATCAGGTTACCACATGTTGTTGACACTATGGGCAAAGTTCCATAAACATACCATATGTTGTTGAATTCATGCATGGAGGACACAAAATTCCACAAGTGTATTGCTCGTACAACTTAAATAAAACAGCGGAGACCCCAAAAATTGTTGCACCTCGGAGTTATGTGTATGACTTCATATAACACCCACAAAAGTCAAAGTATCAATCTGGACTGATCCATGACTTTATTTGCTTATTTATTTGATTGATGTTTTACGCCATACTCAAGAATATTTCACTTATACGATTGTGGCCACATTATGGTGGGAGGAAACCGGACAGAGCCTGGAGGAAACACACGACCATCCGCGGGTTGACTCTATAATTGCTTTCATGTATACACTGGTACATTCTGATGGCCCGCTACATATTGCAGTTGGGCTGTAAGTGTACAATATATACTTTTTTTAAACCGTCAATGCCATGTTATGAGAAAGATAAACACTTAAAATCAAATAATTCGTTCACCATCAGTAGAAAATGAACGTAAATTTTCCAATACAACCGTGAGTATAATATACAATAATACTTACATATTGCCAGGATAGCTACTAAGACACTTGACCGTGTCAGTGCCGCCATTTTGTTCCTGTTTACTCCGTTCGGTGTGACAGGGCTTGTGGTGTAGGATAAATCTAGGGCTGTATAAAGAGGCGTTGATCTATAGGCGACGTGTATTAATACATGTGAAGGGGTTTGTGGCTGGCGGCCTTTAGGGGATCTGGTATCAGACTAATAAGGATATGGTCGTTTATCTAACCATACCGTGCCAACTGACATTTACTTCTTTGTCGTTGTTCCAAAGGCTTACATATAATCTATCTACCTACTGTTTTACTAACATCACCATAAGCCAGTATCCTGGCTCATCCATTAAAACAGGGCGTTTTTCATGGTTTGATTAATTTGAGACCAAATCTGTAATTTAAATCTGCGAATTAAAACGCTTTCGCTGTGCCATCCATAGGATGTCTTAAATCACAATAAAATTGAAATGTATAGTAATTAAAATATCAAAACAGAGCGTTAGAAAAGCCCCTAGTCATTTATTCATTAAAGTTTTCTCAATGACTAGCAGTGGAAAAGTTGCCTGTACGAGCCAAGATGTGGATCAATTAAATATTTGTTAAATTTGCACAAAGCGGAGAAATAATGTTGTTTTTAATTAATCACTTTGGTGGTTAAACAAGAGATTCAGCTCGTAATAGTCACACTTTACGAAGAAACGCATAGAAACAAATTTCAGATTGTTTCTGTTTTTCGCAAGCGACTTGAAATAATAGTTTGTTTTATTCCTGTGCCAGTCAAAGAGAAATGCTTTTTCATCCAAATGAAAATTGCCTCAGCTTTGTTTGAACACAAATGCTTTTTGTGTCTCTCATTTTTGTCACATTTATTTATTTTAATGTTTTATTTGTTTATTTTTTTTCTCATGATTTCAAGAGAACATTACACAACAAACACAAATCAGAAAACATGTACATGTAGGCCTACACACCCAAAAGTCATATATTATGTCTACAGTATAAATTACATACTTATAAGTATAACTGAAAATCGTATATGCAATTATTGTTGTAGTTTAACGTTTGGCTTTTGCCGATCCAGTCACGATGATTATGAGGTACAGGTCCCCATACCCAGGGGATTTTGTGTACGTACTTAGTAATAGCATCCTCACAACGATCACTGAATACGTCTGACATTTCATACTTGACCGAGAAGAGTTCCTGGAGGCAGAGTAGTGATACACGATATGTAGGTCGGAGATTATCAAGGTCACGAAAGGTCAGCTTGAATTAACCTTGTTACTGTAAAAGCATTCAGTTGTCCGTAAAATAATTACCGTTTACTTTGTTTCGCTCCATTACTGGCTTGTGGTAATGTCATGAAAATGAAGGCACTATACCAGTCTCCACGCAATACAAACCTGAAAACAAAATCTCTGTCCTCTAGGAAGTCAGGCATTTTGTGTAGGCCTAACGGACGCCTTGTTAATTAATGGTCTGTGATATGAATAATGGATGGGGAGACCAGAGTTGGGTCTCTGTAATCTGGGTATGAATTGGGGGCGCTTTTTTTCTGTTTCACGAGCTCTATAGGCGAACAAACAATTTCCACTGGAACGTCGAAACAGTCTTTTTTTTCGGGTTTTCCTTCCAGATCTAGGTATTCTGTGTAACCGGAAAGAATTTCCTCCACGGTTTTACCAATGTCGGTGAAGTTCGGTCGATCTTTGGGATTTACCAGCCAACAGCTTTGCATAAGGTCATATCTGAAACATATTTGAATATACGTGAGTAAATGTCAAGCCAGTAGTTTTGTCAGGCACCTGGCTTAATGGCAGTGACTTACTCTGCTCCATACTCCTTACAGCGCATGTGTAGCTCTCTGCCTTCCGCTGTACATCACTGCGACTACTAGTAAATTCTGTACAGAATGCTGAGGTCACTGGGGTCACAGTGATGAGTCAGGAAGTGATGTCGGAAAACACAAACAATCCGTCTCAACCTTTGTATCTAACGATACTTTATACACATACATTATCTTTATCTAGAGGATGCACAGCATAATTCTAACCAAAATCTGAAACAATTTTATTCATGAATGTTGATTAAAGAGTTCTGCGGGAGGACACTTGTGATGAGGCTAAACCAAAACAAGCCTGCGTATGTCTCCCAGGCTCCAAAGGTCAAGCTTGTGAAGCGGTGGCAGTGATGTAAAGCGAAAGGTAGAGAGGGACGCATGCGCTGTAAGGAGTATGACTCTGGTCACTCCAGTTTCCATGACTCATAAGCCCTGCCGCCGACGTATTAATCATTAAAGAATATTTGATTCCGTTTATTTACATCTCGTAACATTTAGCCGACTGTGAATCTTCAACCGTTTCAAGCACTAAATTACTTTTTTTTATTGAATTTATGCATGTAATTTGTATAAATATGAGGCTCATTAAAATGATTTTCTTGTGTCATTAATGATGCAAGCTTCTCAAAACTGAACGAATTATTTCTCTACACCGCATAGTTCTCTCAGAATGTTTGAAAACAGTGGTTACACAGGCGGTTTGAAAAGGTTGAAGAATTATGGCAGTTCATTACTGTTTTCTGTCTCTTTATCACCTATATATATCTATGGTGAATTAAAAGAAAAGATAATAAATAATACAACCTTTGTTATTCATAAAGGGGGGTGGAACCAGACGTAAACGACCATAGCATTATCAATTTCTGACGTCTACTTTTAATCTAGAATTCATACGAGGCAATGTAACGCGCCATGTAAGATCCCATGCAAACATGGCTATCTGGTAAAACAATGTTCTCGTGACGTCAGCACCTCTTCAGGTTTTAAAATAACTCGCACGTGATTGAAAAAATTGAAAACATGGCGGACCTTTGATTTTTTGTTTCATTGTATATCTTTTAACTGCTATATCTCGATTATGCCATATCACAAAAGTAAAAAGGTTACGTTTCAAACTTTATGAGGGATATTTTATTCCTGGATATATTTATGGATTTGGCTTAGTGATGTCTTTTCATTTATCATGAAATATATGACCACAGATTGTGGAATATGTACAAAGTAATGGCGCATAGATCGAGGAGGATGAAAGTCTAAAATTTTTGTTCTGGAATATTGCCGAATTTAAGGAGTGTGTCAATCCATAAAGGGTTTTCTCATGCAATACATGAATGCAAAGATGGACATCAGAATTTTCCATTGGTTGTACAAGAAGAAGCAATATGTTCACAAAGGCCTACTATTCATCTTCAAGCTTTTATTAAGTAACACGTTTCTTCCACACTTATACGAGATCGGTATACGAGATCCTCCTTATATCTGTTGCATATGAACTGCATGGTGTTTATTGCCGCTTGATTTATTTAGAATAAGACAATTCGACCCCCTGGTAGACGTGCATACTGAATTACTTACACACTTTCTGGGCATGCGGTTGGTTTCTTCAGTCGTCCGCCATTTTCCAATTCCGTCAGGACTTGAGCGTTCTCTAAATCCGGATAAGGCACTTTTCCTAGTGTGAAGATTTCCCATAAAGTCACTCCATACGACCACTGCAGAGGAAGCGGGAAAACGGGGATATTCATATTTATCATGATACAACCACTGATGAAATATACAGAGGCCTAGATAACGCATGCGCAATATTAACATGCAGTGAAAACCAGTACTTGACTTCACACCGTATGGGGAGCATACGGTGTACGTCTGTACGTCCCTCGTGGGAGAGTTCGTCTCTAGCTTGCCAGGCGGCCTCCGTGGCACAGTTGGTTAGCGCGCTAGAGCAGCGTAATGACCCAGGAACCTCTCACCAACGCGGTCGCTGTGAGTTCAAGTCCTCTCCGGCCGTAAGTGGGAAGGTCTGCAGCAGCCTGGGGATGGTCGTGGATTTCCCCCAGGCTGTGCCCGGTTTCCTCCCACCATAATGCTGGCCGCCGTCGTACAAGTGAAATACTCTTGAGCACGGCGTTAAAAAACAATGAAATCAATCCAGTCTAACTTGCCGAAGGTCGGTGGTTTATCCCAGTTATTTCGGTCCCATCCGGTCATGAACTAACCCCAGTGGTATAAAAAATGAAAAATTCTTGAGTATGACATTACACAATAATCTAAAGAAAATGAAAACTTTAACCCGATCAGACTGCCATGGCTGTTCAATCACCGTTCCCCACCCTCCCGGCCGTCGTACTTAAGAAGTAAAATAATCACAGAAGTTACTTATATAGGGTCCTAGTTTTTTCAGTACGACCAGTATAAAATACAGTCAATGCCCTTGTTAATTTACCATGTTAAAGGACATAATACAGTCTTACTTATGCATTTATACTGGTTTCATACTCACCACTTAAACCTGTATAACTGGTAAACACCCGGTCCCGTACTCTCCACATCTGTATAACTGGTAAAGACCCGGTCCGGTACTCACCAGATCTGTATAACAGGTGAACACCTGGTCCTGTACTCACCACATCTGTATAGCTAGTAAACAAGCGGTCCTGTACTCACCACATCTGTATAACTGGTAAACACCCGGTCCTGTACTCACCACATCTGTATAACTAGTAAACAATCGGTCCTGTACTCACCACGTCTGTATAACTGATAAACACTCGGTCATATACTTATCACGTGTGCAACTGGTAAACAATCGGTTATGTACTCACCACATCTGTATAACTGGTAAACGCCCGGCCCTGTATTCACCACATGTGTATGACTGGTAAACGCCCGGCTCTGTACTCACCACGTGTGTATAACTTGTAAAGAGCCGGCCCTGTACTAGCCACATCTGTATAACTGGTAAAAGCCCGGCCCTGTACTCGCCACATCTGTATAACTGGTAAACGCCCTGTCCCATACTCACCAGATGTGAATAACTGGTAAACAGCCGGTCCTGTATTCACCACATCTGAATAACTGGTAAACACTCGGTCCTGTACTCACCACATCTGTATAACTAGTAAACACCCGGCCCTGTACTCACCACATCTGTGTATACCGGTAAACAGCCGGTGCTGTACTCACCACATCTGTATAACTGGTAAACACCCGGTCCTGTAAACTCACTACATCTGTGTAACTGGTAAACATTCGATCTTGTACTCACAACATCTGTATAACTTGTAAACACCCGGTCCTGTAAGCTCTCCAAGGACATCCACTTTATAGGTAATAATTTGTTCTTGTCTTGGCGGTAATAGCTGCTGGAGTACACATCTCGCGTGAGCCCAAAGTCCGCCAACTTTACAACCAGTGTGTTGTCCAACCTAAAAACCGACCAGAATATGCAGTAGTCACTGATAGCTATTTGAGAAGAGTAAGATCACGGCGTGATATCAGACTTTGGCTCAGACCTACGCATGCGTCTATACATACAGTAAACACACAAATACTTTCTGCACCACCCCTTTAATAAAATAAAAGACATCAGACTAAATGTATATATGCATCGATAAGGATCACACATGACGTCTAAAAAGCGTAACTTTTTGTCTTTGAGAAGTTGCATAACCGAGACATCGCAGTTCAACGTAAACAAAATCACTCACAATGAGAAATCGAAAGCGCCGCTATGTTACCAGTTTTTATCACCCAGGCGCGAGATCTTGCAGCTGTTCCCGCTTACGTCATTCGAACCCTGGTTTGCCCTTGACCATGTGTGCGTGGGGTGCGAGGTGTTTCCGGTTGCTTAAACATTCGGCATCCCATGGCCTCGTAAAAACTCCAGATTAAAAATTGATTAATTGAGTTATCAACTACATCAGAATAAATGAATCTGGCCCTTTAGGTCCTCTTCCGATCCTCTCCTTGAATAACTCAAGTTATATTATTAGTTGTCTTTTGTTTTAACATTCGTAAATCTATGATTTAGGATTTTTACCGTTTGGGGTTCATTTCATTATTAGTCGGTCTAAAATTGTTTTAAATGACTCAGATGTTAAGGTTCTAGCTCACTGCGATTAACACTTCCTTGATAAATGGAGTCGTGCATTTTAATCCAGATCTCTCTGTTTCGGCTGCTTCATAACTACTTGAATCTTACTCCTTCCAGCGCCTCTTCCGCTCTCTACACTCGCTTTTACATACCTGCCAGAATGCATTACGCAAGCTTGAGCCTGTGAGATGCACGTAGTCTTCTTTAGGCTTAGCCTCACCATTTGTGTCGTCGCGCGGAACTATTTATTCAGCACTCGTCAATAAAATAGTTTCAGATTTTGGTTGAAGTTATGTTGTACATACTATAGATAAAGAAAATGCATGTGAATAAAGTATTATTAGAACAAAGGTTGAGACAGATTGTTTGTTTTTTCTGACATCACTTCTTGCCTCATCATTGTGACCAAACTGACCTTGGCGTTGTTCAAGATTACAAGTGGTGGCAGTGATGTAAAGTGAACGTAGAGAGCGGCGCATGCACTGTAGGGAGTATGTACTTGAATAACAATACAAATAGTTTCAATACCTACAATGTAGTCATGAATAATCATAGCTCGTATTCTTATTCAAGCAGGGAGAGGGCGGGGTTATCTTGTGAGCGACAAAATTCGATTGCCTGTTTACATAGGGTTTGATAACCTGATCAATCATAGCTCGTATTCTTATTCAAGCAGGTAGAGGGCGGTGTTATCTTGTGAGCGACAAAATTCGATTGCCTGTTTACACAGGGTTTGATAACCTGATCAATCATAGCTCGTATTCTTATTCAAGTAGGTAGAGGGCGGTGTTATCTTGTGAGCGACAAAATTCGATTGCCTTTTTACATAGGGTTTGATAACCAACCGTGTAATAAAGCCCCGATTTTTTTTTCTGTTTTGTATCGAAAATAATTTATCTGTTAAAACCAAAAATACATGAGAATACTCACATACAGTTTCTGGCGGCTAGGTCCCTGTGGATAAACTTCAAACTGGCGAGATATTCCATGCCACGGGCGATGTGTAGGGCAAACGACAACAGCTGGCAGAGATCTGGAGCCTGGACAGACAGACAAATCAGCGAAAACAAATATGATGGTCTGATTGGTAGAAGAGAAGATGGAAGCTACGTTTAGGGTGGAAGAAGTTTCATATGTTTGGAAAAAGAGAACTTTTCTTAAAGACAATGGCGTAACGGAGAATACCCTTTAAAGGCGCTCAGGTTGACAAGAAACCAGACTGAATTATTGTTTATTGTTTGTTGCCATATGCCATACATGTTTTCACTGGTACAATGGCGGTCAGTTTTATGGGTGGAGGAATGCGGAGTTTCCAACGTAAGCCAGCAACCTTTGTCATGCTACTGATGAACTTTCCCACATGTGAGGTTCATATATGCAAGACATATTGGTAGAAGATAAGTGGTTGAACTGAACATTAGACTGCTCGAACGCTCGAACATAATACTGTGTCTTATCCTGATGGTCTTATACAATCTTTGCGCTAAACTAGTAATTAATATAGCATGTGTGCTGTATTTAACAGAATGGTCTGCTGCATTGACAGAATAATCTTCTGCAGTAACAGAACTCATTTGAGCATTAGTCAGACAACAGACTTTCTATTAAATTTAACACATTCCTTTTTTGAGAGAAATAGTAGAAGAAAAGATAGACGCTGTACCCCGAGTATTGTCTGCAACACGTTTAAATTAGCTTGTGAATAGCCGAATGAACAGAAAGTCTCTCGTTTAAGTGATACTAGACTGTATTCTGTTATTATAACAATACTGTGTCATATTCAACATAATATGCTATTAGACTGATAGAATCTTTGTGCTGAATTAATAGAATATGTGTGTTATAGTGTGTTACAGAATAATCTTTCCCAATAGCAGAATACATTCTAGCGTCACTCAGGTAACAGGCTTTATGTTGAAATTAATAAATTAATTGTTGGAGTGTAGATTCCAAGATTAATGACACTGGGTGCCAAACAGTTTGGTTTCTATAAGTTTATTAACCGGAAAGTTATGCGTTTAATAGAAACTTTCAGTATCCACTACTAGACTCTTCCATATTATCTATCATTGTTCACTTACCTGATCCTTGAGCGTGTCGTCATAACGGAACTGGCGGCAGTATCTCTGAAGGTCACCATGGCACATGTACGGAAGTACAATCATGGGGATTTCCGTTTCCGGTTTGACACAAACGCCGACTATCCTGAGGATGTTCTTATGGTTGAAGTCGGCCATCACCATAGCTTCCTCCATGAAGGCGTTGATCTCCGGGTATACGCACGTGTCTTGGAATCAGAGAGAAACGGGCGAATGTAAATCTCATGAAACCATGCTAATTCACGCTAATCTGGTCGAGATCATAAGTAATTAGACCTAAAGTGTTATCATGTATACACGAACGTCCCCGCACTAATTTCGTTCCGAACAGAGAACATCGGAACAATTTTTTAACAATTTTTGGCGGCAGAAGCTTTCCAGTGATTAAATTCAAGCATAAATATGTTTTAACTCAAAGGTCACAAACTCACAAGCGATATGCTTTAACATGCAGTGAGAGCGTTAAAAATACACCCTAAAAATCATCCAGGCAGTGCATCCATATTCGTGAGCACCTTAGCTGTCGATCAATCAAATATGAGATCGTGTAGATTTTGTGACGTTTCACTGTAAATAGATTATCCTCCCACCATAATGCTGGCCGCCGTCGTATAAGTGAAATATTACGGCGTAACACACCAATCAAATAAATAAATCAAATAGATTATAAGATGGCAGGGACAATCTCGTCTTCAGATCAAACTCTTTAATTTAGAAAATTAAAGTATCACGTATGGTAAAATCAAAAGTACCGCCATCTTATCAAATTTAACAAACGAGGCGCGAGAACGCAGCAGTTCATGCTGACATGCGAACCTTGCATTGCCTTTTAGTCATTTAACGGAATAACTTCTTCCGAAGTATATAAAGTTTATGTAATTTACTGTCTTTACTTTAAATGTTTTGATAGCCGCCTCCGGACCGTGTAGCTCTAGGAAGGATTGGCCCAGAGGTCTGTCGTACGTCACACATGGATTGTAAAGTTCATGGGTATATGAAACTGACGTGCCCCGAACAAACCAAGACAACATGTAGTCTATACATGGGCCTACCTTTCAAGGTTTTGATAGCCACTTCAGCTGCGTGTAGCGGGTTATCATCTGGTTTGTAACGCCCCTTATATACCGTTCCAAAGGCACCTGAGAAATGCACAAAACTCTGTTATTGGATGATTAGAGCAAATGATCATAAAATGGGGACCTTCCCAACTGCAGGAACACACTGCATGCACGTTATAAAGCCAATGCTTTTGCCGACTGAATACTGCCTCTTTGCACTTCAGTCATGCGTATGAGGTTTATTTTAAACGCATTATTTAAGTGAAAATGGAGACGAGATTTAACGCTTTTGTCTCTGCATTGAGTATGTATGGGTTGAATTTTCAGTCAAGGCTGTCAGTATATTGTTGTGGTTGGAAATAGTGAAAAAAGGTAACAGACATATTTGAATCTGCTCATTTCCAGGGTACCTAAACACTCGCTTTTCAGTGGAGTCAGGGATCAGGTTAATAAGTAGAGCAAATCAGAGTGCTAGACTGACAAACCTGCTGAAAGTAAAGTCGTAGCCGAAACAGCGAGAGCTGGATTCGAACACATGATCTCACTGATCAAGAGGGTGTCGACTCTGGGATGATCAGTTCAATAGAACACCAGCCAGCGAGGGCTCCTGAAACACACCTTTACCGACTTTGTTCATAACCTCAAGTTTGTCTGCCCGGATCAACAATCCATGGATTTTTAGTTGGGACTCTTGATCTAAGATCAGCTTCAAGATCGCACCAAGGTCAACTGGTCCCTTGGACTCTGAAAGAAGAAATTAACGAAAACATACATCTAGTTCAAGGTTAATTTTGTTAGTCTTTTGTTATATAGAGGACGATCAAATCGCGGCTTGGACAACAGCAATAAACTGAAAAAAACATCTCCGATACTTCATATACACAAGCCTAATACTACCGAAGTGGTGTTACGAACTACAACACATATAAAGCACATTCATTTCAGGCATTCTGACTCGTACACATGCATATAAATTGTTACCAAAGCCTACATCCGGACGTGGATTATTTTCAGGAAGTAAAATATTACTGGTGGAACAAGAAGTTATATTCAGGAATCAAAAATGTTATTTACGTGTACCTTGAAAAGGAAATTTATCCCATAGGAGAAAGAAAATGCAAACCAGAGCAAAATTTAGAAAAAGAAAATGCCGCTTTGATGTCACCGACAGAAAACTATTATCTTACTGCTTGTCTCCCCTCCCACTGCAACATCCTCAGTCAAGGACGATTCCACAAGCTTACTGACGCTTGGCGTCGACGTCATCAGTTTCCGCTGAATACGTTCTTTGTAAGCTTTACGTTTTCGACGACAACAGGCACAAAAGACCGTCATAAACATAAGTGTCCCCGTCACAGAGCACCCTTCAACGGAAATTCGAGAAATGCGCAGTTATTTATAACTATTTTGTAAGTAGTGCGATAAAATTACTTGGTTTAAAGGTATGTGTTTTTTTTATCAGGTTAGCCTCTTAGAGAACAAGCTCGATTATTTAGTCGAAAAAGCTTTAGATCTCCAAACGACCAAGAGTTTCTTACTTTTAACAGTTAGTTTCCCTGAAAGTGTGGAATATTCCAGAACTTGGACACTACAATAGAACTAATCCTACTGTCTTGCTAGTCCTCCGTTGACAGTAAGTTCACAAATGACGTCATTTCCGAAAATTCCACATTGACGGAAAATGTTCATAAAATAGAGCAGTTATGACGAGATATGAAAAAGATATCAAAAATAATTAAAAAAAATTTTTTGTGGCACATCTATCATTTCCCTTAATACCATGACCTTTTTACATTCTCATGTATCCTTTAATCAAAATGTTATTCAATTCTACTATAGGAACAGAGGTGTGCTTTCAGCAGATATAAGTCTAAGTCTAATTATTTTCATTGCTTTCATGTTATTGTTTGGTAAATGCGATGAAAGTACAAAATGTTGAATAATTCTAAACTAGTGCAGTTAACATCAGTGCACTTTATTAAACCTAATTTACATAAAGACGCGCTGCTAAAAACACGCAATTAGCGATCATGCATGTCACATAAACAATCAGAATAAAACCCGCTGCTAACTGAAGTGCATTGACAAGAGGTTGAATTTCACGGGTTACGAGTGGCCCATTTGTCAACTATCACACTGTCGTTGTCGCTCTGGTTTTACTTTCTGTGCTGTACTCTATTATTCATAGCTTGTTGCGAAACAGTGAACATATTACAGTATCACGTACCTAGGATTATCCCGATCGCAGGATCTGAAACAAAGGTTACATCTGGAATTTAATAATTGAATTGCACTTACTGATTCTTCAGTCTCTTTGCATATGAAACAACAACTTTCAGTGCAATTTATGCACATTTTTAGTTTGATTTTACTGTCTGAGCTGTTAACTGAAGTACATTGACAAGAGGTTGAATTTCACGGGTTACGAGTGGTCCATTTGTCAATTATCACACTGTCGTCGCTGCTCTGGTTTTACTTTCTGTGCTGTACTCTATTATTCATAGCTTGTTGCGAAACAGTGAACATATTACAGTATCACGTACCTAGGATTATCCCGATCGCAGGATCTGAAACAAAGGTTACATTTGGAATTTAATAATTGAATTGCACTTACTGATTCTTCAGTCTCTTTGCATATGAAACAACAACTTTCAGTGCAATTTATGCACATTTTTAATTTGATTTTGGAGAGAAAACTACATTGATTGGATTGACCTATACCAGGGCTTCACAAAAAATATAGTTTTACTAATCCCCACAGAATAATACCTTCAGAATATGCTTGAATAAACACGCGAAAGGACTGAAGAATTACGGTAATCAAAACGATAGGGATATAACATTAAAACGATTTTTTAAATTTAACTTGTGCTTCTTTAACACACCGTCTATCATGTAAAAGAAATAATAATAATAATAATTATAATAATAATAATTATAATAAAAACAGAAATTAAGCTATAGATAGTAGTAGTTCACCATAAATAGGCCAATGCATGCACTTTCAAAAATACCAGGTACGAAAGTTTGGGTATAAAGGGATATAGAATCGATTGGCTGACAGTGGAGATAGGGTTGCAGCCGTGGTGACGCTTGAATACATCAACCATACCTAAACTCACCTTAGGCAAGATACAGCCTGAATTTGCCTATCTCTCACACCAGCCGGTCAGAATGGAATATGTATCCCTTTAAACGAGACCTTCGTTGAACGCTACAAGCACGCGCCATGTACGCCGTGGTACGGTGTGTGACTCTTGGCAAATGTACATAAATATTGGCAAATGTACATAAATAGAAAGAATTGTGCCACGTTCTCTTTATGTGATTCCCCATCATTCAGGTACTACCACCACCACAGTGATTGCATGGTGCATACAGTCACAGCAAATAACAGTCTGACATTTCTATTTCGCTTCACAACGCATTCTGGCCAAACTGACAGTACTTACTGATCTTAAAATGCAAACTTCAGAGTCGCCTTGTATATTTTAGTAACGTCTCCCCAGTGACATATCAGATCAGAGAGAGCACAGACATGCGAACTACCTTATAACTAAGTTCTCTATATTTATCTAACTCTGGTATTAGCCAATCAGGGTGGTCAGTAAACAATGTTCCTGACAGGAAGTGACGTATACCGAACATCCAGCCATTTATTCCCTGATCTATAAGGATGAGCAGTGTGACTGAATGATTACCCTACATTCATCACTGAAACTTAGACTTATCTTATTATGCATGTCTGTGTGGTCACGCAAAGGATATTTAATTATTTGATTGGCGTTTTACGCCGTACTCAAGAATGTTTCACTTATACGACGGTGGCCAGCAATATGGTGAGAGGAAACCCAGGATCATCCACTGTTTTAAGGCTTGGAATATAAACAAAAAACCCAAAAGTTATAGTAACCGAAGTTAGCAATAACGTCTCATTTCATTGTCAGACGAATACGTATGTAGCATTTGACCCCTGAAGGGCTATTTGTATATCAATGACCAGTGAGATGTTCCTTATTTAAAAATGGCAATGGTGAGGCGCCATATTTTTTAATTCCGTGAGGTGGCGCTAGTGTGACGAAGGATCTCGAGTCATTGTTACGTCAAAAATGAATTGTAGCCTAACGTCTACACAGTTACAATGTATCAGTTTTTATGGTAACGTCGTACTGTCTTTAATGTGACGACATGATGAGCTGGGAAAGGAACATTTGATGTCTATAAATGACATCAAGGCCCTGCTGCCGGGTGTTTGACAGGTCCCCATTTTTTCTTTGTTAAAGGCTGAGAACTGCATAAAAACATGTAATAAGCTAAGATTGCTAATAATCAATGACGTCCGGTATGTTATGTTTTTTTAACAGTTAGACATCAGTGTAGATATCAACATCACCATATATTTCTTTGTACACTGTAGAAAGACACAATCTTGACATGATTGAAATAATGAATTTACCTTTCTTGGTATAGTAACAAAATGTTAAATTCGTCCACTTTTCATTAGTGGAGAAGTAAGGTGGTAGAGTACTGGTCTCATTGTGAGCGGGTCCCCAGACATTTAGCGAGGAAGTGTTGGCGGCAACTGACTCCATTGTCTCTTTAAATCCATCCACCTAACATATGAACCAAAATATTTATTTATTTATTTACATGGTTCGAGTTTTAATCTGCAATCAAGAATATTTCACTTATACCACGGCGATCAGCTTGATAGTGGAAGGAAATCTGGCAAAGCCCGGGGGAAACTCACGACAATGCGCTGCCAGACCTTCCCACGTACGACTGGAGAGAAATCCAGCATAGACTGGAATTACAACAAAAATAATGCTTGTATTTAAAATAGAGAAATATGGCAAAAAAAAAAAAAAAAAACAAAACAAAAAGAAAAAAAAAAATCTGTTTGAATGTTACATTTCATCCGATTTGATGTGGCTAAGACTTGTTCAACGACGTGTTCAAGAATGTTTGACGTACTCGACGATAGTCGGTTTCATGTGTGAAGGAAACTGACGAACCTTTCTGGTTTCCTTTCCAGTCGTGCGTGGGAAGGTTTTCCAGCAACCTGCGGATTGTCGTGGGTTTCCTCCGAGTTTTACACCGTTTCCACCCACCATAATGTTGGCTGCCGTCGCATAAGAGAAGTATTCTTGAGTACCGCATCAAATGAAAAATATAAACCTAAGTGGTGCATGTCTAGATTTTCATCCACATGCCGAACGAGATTGATATTGGTAATAACGCCATAATAGCGACAAGCTATCTTACAAAAATCTATAGACGTCAAAACAGACATGATTATAGCAACTGTCAATCCAAATGGACGTTCCAGGTCTATAATTACAAAAACAGAAAATTCAACACAAACCACCACAGAACTAAGAAAGTATATATGCCCTTAGCATGAAATATAGATGGATTCATACAAAGAAGCGGTCAACAGTTTCAGACAATGTTGGAAAGACTCCAGAAATGTTCAAGGTGAAGGAATGAAATCAGTAACTGAATCGTGTACCATGCTAGTATATAAGTTGTCGATAATCAAAACATGTATCTCAGTTGCGCTTTGATTGTAACTGTTCATATGTCCAGCTTGGCGATCAAGATGACGACTATACAGCCCTTAGCCCCGTGTTAAGCGGAGTTAGACCCAGTTATGAGGCCATGTGAATGCTGTACACCATTTTTAACACCCGGGTAACAAAGGACAGTCAAGGCACGGAAAAATTGTAAATTCACTGTCCAAGGCGGGTTCCGAACTCGCACCCGATCATATGTCCGAGCTTGAGGGCAATGATGAGAAATTAATAACCGGTAACCCATGCAACTAAATAAGGTTAGTTTAAAAATGCGTTACTATGTGAAACTAAGATGACAAATCCGTCATTTTGCCATTTCTGTGTTGAAAAATCTGATTATTATACAGCATTTCACAAAAGAGTTTGACCTCTTCGGAGGCCTAATGGTTAGAGCGTCCGCCTCTCAGTAGGAAGGCCCGGAATCAAATCTGGGTCAAGGCATAGCAAAGCCTTTAAAAATTGTACTTGTTGCATGCAGCTCAGCCCTAAGATGTTAGAGCAAAGAAACAGGGCTGCTTGTCTTTTGTGCTAGTATACTGTGACTGGGTGGCGTGTGTCATGTCTGGTGTCTTCGGCGTAATACTTCGGTGTCGGCATGGACACGCCCTGCCACAATATATGTACAGACACCTATTGCCTCATCATCGTCTTATGACAAAAAAAAAGTTCGACGTAAAACCCCAAAGCATGCATACGTTATATGTTTAGCTACATACCCCCTGGCACCTCCCATTCATGTTTGGAATAAGGTAGAAAGGTATGGAAAGTGGGAATTCCAGAGGAATAATGTCTTCGCCTCTAGAATGATCTGAGCAGCACATGTTGAAGTGTACATCGTTACTGTTCAGGAAAAATGGCGGCAGCAAACCTGCGGAGCATGAAAACATTTACAGGACAAATCTTCACTCCATCAAGACAAAAATTTAATTATAATAAAGTTTTTAAAGAGTCTTAAACATCAGCCTCTTGAGTATAACACTATACAATAATCTAATAAATAGATTAAAGTCAATGAATACGTCTTGTTATAGATTATAAATGAAACTATTTTCCGTTGGAAGGTCTGTCAGCAACCTGCGGATGATTTTCTTCCGATGATGGGTTTCTTCCGGGCTCTGCCCGCTTTCCTCCTACCATAATTCTGACCGCTGTCGTATAGGTGAAATATTCTTCAGTACGGCGTAAATCACAAATCAAATAAAATAAATAAATTTACATATGGTTTTTAGCTGTCAATCTGATGAACGTTACTTTATGTCTTTTTAGTTTCTTTCACCTTAAATCCACAACAAATTCAGAAAAAGCAAGAGATAAATTCTAACCTGCGACCACATTGTATCGAGAAGGGCGATTTAGTTGATTTAGCCACCAAAGGACAACTTCTTAGCGTTTGCTACATATTCCAGTAAAACATGTAATCTGGTGAAAATATGTTCTGTGTTTTCAGTTTGAACCATTTCCGCCCACAGCAATTCAGGTTCAAGCTTGTGTAGTGTGTCGTTCATTCCTGTCCTTACAATAGCGATTTGTGGTCAGGCTGGTGACGTAGTACTATTGTATTACAAGAGGATAGAGGTGAATACGCTAGAGTGGAAATAAAGTTCCCCATCGACTGTCATGGCACAGCTATCACCATAAAAACATAACAACCTGCGGATGTCCGTGGGCTTTCCACGGATTCTGTCTGGTTTCCTCACACAATAATGCAGGCCGCGTCGTATAAGTAAAATATTCTTGGGTATGACGTAAAACACCAATCAAATCAATCAATCAATCAATAAAAGAGTAACATTAGTAGATGTGATTATTATTGTACTGATCAATATTGACTAAAGTTTATAAGGCCCATATTTCTTTAGCTTGTATTGAATTTTGATCACAAATTTCTTATATTTTTTCTTTCAGAAGTATGGTTAATATCCTCAGTATTGAATCATGTTTCAGCTGAAGTATTATTCTTCATGTTGCTGTCTTTGTCCTTTATTTTAAGGTACTGTGTTCTAGTACATCATTAGAAGAGTGCGGTATTCAGGCTTACCTGATTTGAATCCCACAGGGCATCCTCCTGTAGAGGAGAGAACACAGTATTCCGCTGGCTTGAGGTGGGTCGATGGGCGCCCACACAGAACCAAGTGAGTCGCATTTCCATCCAGGTGGGTCATATTCAGTCCAATCATTGCAAACCCGAAGGTCGCCGTAATCTCTGTGAAATCTATAAAGTAAACGCATATAAAGTAATCCGCGTAATAGTACTAAATCACTAAATCTCGGTAAAACGGCGAGATATCACCAAATATGATGAATCTGCAGTGTCACTAAATACAATGAATCCGCATAATATATCTAAATTTCGGTAAAACGGTCAGATATCACTGATTAAGGTCAGTCTGCACGGTATCACTAAATACAGCGAATCCGCATAATATTACTAAATTACGGGAAAACGGCGAGATATCACTAAATACGGTTAAAACTCCTTATTATAATACAGATAATACAGGCTCTCGGATGTGATATCGGGAGTATCCGAACAGTTTAAACGTAAAAGAAGATAACCTGCGTTCAGGCCAAGACACGGCATTCATACAATTTTTAAAAACTTTTTCTATAAATTTGCATTTGGCCTGTCAACTTTGTGATAGTTAACTTCTTCTACACGTACCTTCATACATGTATGCCTGTATCCCAAACAATTGGAGGAAAGTATTCAAAATGAAAAATCAAAGTGGATTTGTCAGTGTATACACCGGAAGTTTTTACCTTCCTCTCCCAGAAGGGATGATATCTAATGTAGATTAAAGTAAGAAGCGGATAGGCAAGGACCGGATATTTCTAAATCTGCTTGTGAATTTGTAAATGACTGAAGTACAGAACGACACCGGGCACTTCGTTTTCCTTCCACCGCTAAAAATGACAGCAATCGTATACTGTTGGTGAAAATTTTATTTACTTTATTTGATTAATGTTTATCAGGAGGGCGATAAGCTGGAATCAAAAAAATACGAGTGTAAATAAAGCAGAAATCCTTTTAAATGATAATTGTCAGCCCCAGGTATGTAACACGAAAGACGAAATCATACTTGTCGGACATGAGGTTCTCGGTTTTGGGATTAAGATACTGTACTGCTTCACGGAATTCGACACAGATGTATTGGACGAGGTTCCCGAAAACGACATAGCTTCCTTGGACAGGCTCTGTGATTGCTGAGCATGGGTAGTGTTCAATCCGTCGAAAGTGGGCGTCGAAAGCGTAGTTGAAATGGACGGGCTCCTGGTAGTCCCCGTAGCTGTAATGGGCAAATGGGGAAATGAGTGCAGCTGCAATGGACAAAGTCAAAACAGAGAGTAAACAAGGCAGCATAGCACATGTCATTCATTACCCCATGCACTGTGTAATGTGCGATTACAGACTTTTCAATTTTGACTTTTAAACTATCGAGATAGAGGTATAATAGTATTTCATATGTTCTTTTCGTTGGAAACCTTGTATGCTGTCTTTTTGTTTGTAATTTTTGTCAGTAGAAAAAAAAGTTACATTGACAGCGAATCTGTTTGTTAAGCAAAGGAAGAGACTGCAGTGACAAATATTTATATTAACTGGTGTTTTACGACGTGCACAAGAATATTTCACTTACACGACTGCGGCCAGCAACTGTCATATTGTTATGTAAAAGAAGAAGTTACAATGACAATCACTCAATTTAAAGTAAAGGAAAAGGGCTACAATGACAATCAGTCAAATTGAAGTCAAGGTAAAGGGTTACAATGACAATCAGTCAATTTTAAGTAACGGAAAAGGGCTACAATGACAATTAGTCAATTTAAAGTAAAGGAAAAGGGTCACAATGACCATCAGTCAATTTAAATAAAGGAGAAGGATTACAATGACAGTTAGTCAATTTAAAGTAAAAGAAGAGGGCTACAATGACAGTCAGTCAATTTAAAATAGAGGAAGAGGGCTACAATGACAATCAGTCAATTTTAAGTAAAGGAAAAGGGCTACAATGACAATCAGTCAATTTAAAGTAAAGGAAAAGGGCTACAATGACAATTAGTCAATATAAATAAAGAAAAAGGATTACAATGATAATCAGTGAATTTAAAGTAAAAGAAAATGGCTACAATGACAATCAGTCAATTTAAAGTAAAGGAAAAGGGCTAAAATGACAATCAGTCAATTTTAAGTAAAGGAAAAGGGCTACAATGACAATCAGTCAATTTAAAGTAAAGGAAAAGGGCTACAATGACAATTAGTCAATATAAGTAAAGGAAAAGGATTACAATGATAATCAGTTAATTTAAAGTAAAAGAAGAGGGCTACAATGACAGTCAGTCAATTTAAAATAAAGGAAGAGGGCTACAATGACAATCAGTCAATTTTAAGTAAAGGAAAAGGGCTACAATGACAATCAGTCAATTTAAAGTAAAGGAAAAGGGCTACAATGACAATTAGTCAATATAAATAAAGAAAAAGCATTACAATGATAATCAGTCAATTTAAAGCAAAGGATGAGGTTGCAACAGCAATTAGTCAGTCAGCTTAAGAAAGAGGTTAGAATGAATACCTCTCTGTTTTTGTAAAGAACAATAAGAGAAGTCATTACAAGGCCCCATCTACCTCACAGACTGTCTTCGTTCAGGGTTTTTTCTCTTACTTTTACAAGATACCGACAGGTAAGAACAAAGTTTTAGCACTATGCTTGTGCCCTCTAAAACGAAATGATAGATAACAGTTATGACTGATATCACCTGTCATGACATGTGTGTTAAGGACGATGGACTTGAAAGGACTATCCTTAAAATCTGCTTAACGCACCAATGAAATAAATAAATAAATAAATAAATAAATATATAAATAAATAAATAAATAAATAAATAAATAAATAAACCCTGAATTCTCTTGTAAGTGTGGACAGAGCGTTCAGAATCTCTGGCACTCTGCATCATGGTTGTGTCTGGTTCCGCCTAGCCCGGGGCTCGGGGCTGTATAATCAACGTGTTGAATTAGATCGCCACGTTGGATATATGAAGAGTTGCAATCAGAGCACAACTGAAATACATATTTTGTTATCGACAACTGACATTCTAGCATGGTACACGAATTGAATACTAATTTCACTCAGCCGCATAGTACATAGCTTGCGTCTGTCCACCACCATTGAAAACTGTTGAATGCTTCTCTTTGCATGATTCAGTTCTATTTTCGTACTTTATATACTTTCTTGGCCGTACGATTATTGATGTGGAACGTTTATTTTGGTTATGGCTGGTACACGAGTATCTGTTTCGACGCAAAGATTAATATTGCTCGTCAGTATGTATGTACTCTATTATTCAACAACAAACCTTTCTCCTAATTAAAATACGTGTGTACAAGTATACGATTGATGCTTCTGAAATAAGTTAGTTATGGACTCTTGTGGTTTGTTGGTCACGTGATGGTACACGTGAAAAAGCAATTTTTAAAGAAGCCTATGTCGATTAATTGTCCCATCACCAAGTCTCTGCACTTCCAAGCACAAGGTAGTGCGACCACACCTAAGCACGAGGTGGTTCAACCACACATAAGTACGAGGTGGTGCAACCACACCTAAGCACGAGGTTGTGCGAGACCCTTAAAACATGAGGTGGTGCCAGTGCCTCCAAGCACGAGGTAGTGGGAATACCTTCAAAGACTAGGTGGTTCGAGAATCTCCAAACACGAGGTACGGATGATTACCCAATCAGGCACTATGTTCAACATAAAAATATCAGAATTCATCATTTGCCATCATTTGTTCATACGTACATTATGATGAGTTAATACGTCGTTCTAAACACTGATACAGGCCCGGACTTAAAGCTGTAGTCAAGTCACAGAGCTAAATTTTACAATATGTTATTATTTAGACATTATTATTAGTATAATTTTAAAGACATGTGGGAAAGATCAAAAGTCGAACTGCAGTACACCTCAGCCCTACATACTGTAAATCTTTAAGTTTTCGACCTCTAAGGCCTTTTAGAACAAATAGTGATTTGTTTGTGTAACTAAAGATGCAAGCTCCATAAAACTGTGCAGATTATTTCTCTCTCCTCCTCCCCATGGTTCTGTATTTGAAAATATTGGTCGAAGCGGTGGTTGAAAATATTCGAAGAATTAGGGTATTCCATCTACCTTTAGATGACCATCTCTTCAAATTTTCTTGAATATTATTCATATCGATGTCATTAATAAGTCAAGAGTAAAACAGACCCCAGATTAAGACTTGACCACCCCATTTCTCACGGAGGACAGGTCAATCAGCTTCCGGAACAGGCAATGGAGAACTCGACCGGCTTATCAGCCTTACTTGATCGGCCTCTACTACACATGGGGACATACCTTTAGTACAGTTTACCCCAGAAAATCCATCTTTACACGTGATACAGTCAGCATCTGCAAAGAGAAAGAAATCGTAATTTACATTGCCTATATTTCTTCTTGCATTTCTCAATGGTCAAGATTGCTTCTGGCATTTAGCGATAGTCAAGATAGCAACGTTTTACCTCGGTATATACTGTGAATGTGTAAACCGATCTTGCAGATAAGGTCTAAAATGTATTTCGTAAACGTTTCCTTTTTTGTTAATTCTGCTGTAGTTAATGTTTTATTTTCGCCACGCGAGCTGTTTACATGTAGGCGTTTGCCAGTTTTGGTTCAGACCAAGCTTTTTACAAGAAATTTTAATTTTTGGGACAATGGTGAAAGAAGTGATTGAGTGAGTGAGTGAAAGTTTTAACGTCGCTTTCAACAATATTTCAGTTTTATCGCGACAATAAAACGTCAAGTAGTCGATCTACTACGGATAATTCATTTACTATTCAGTCAAAAAAGGACATCAGAAGTCACATAACAAACACAGACGGTTGTTTAAAATCACAGCTTTCCTGCCATACCAATGGTAGAGAGAAAATCAAAAATAGTATCACTTTCTACAGAATTGAAAAGTTCTGCAAGAGAGCTCACGTGATAAAAGGAATCTCGTGCAGGAGCAAAGTCGCCACAGTCAAGCAATATGTGCTTGACTGTGAACCGTTGATCACAAGCAAAGCAATGAGGAGCATCTTCTCCTTTCAACAAATACCCATGCGTAGCACGTGTGTGGCCGATACGACACCTCCTCAAAATGCAAGAGCGGAGACGATGCCGTGAAAGGAAAGGTGCTGGACCAACAAACTGACGAATATCATGCAGTTTGTTGGTTGTCTGGTCATCCCATTGAGCCTGAAACAAGCGCTTGATATAGGAGCAAATAAGTGAACGCGTCCGAATATGGAACGTCAGTTTGGGTAGTAACGGAATGCAGAGCCGCCTTAGCGGCTTCATCTGCAGCAGTATTCCCAGGGATACCCATATGCCCGAGCACCCAACAAAAGACAATGATAAAATCTTCATTAAGTCGTTTAAACATCTCCCTGATAGATAGAATGTCTGGATATACAGGCGAACTAGCCCGAATTGCCTGGAGGCAGGAAAGGGAGTCAGAGCAGATGAGAATTCTGCTACCTCTGAGCTCTGGGCTGGACCGAAGTGTGCACAAAATTGCCTTGGCATCCGCAGTAAATACAGAACAGGAATTAAAGCTTGGTGATATACTGTAAGGATAGTTTAGTTCTTCGAAGCTCCAGGGGAGGCTGGTTTGCCTCAACATACAGACCCGCCGCAGGAGAGGTACGGAAAGCACCTAAGCACAACCGTAGGGCCTGGTGGTGTACAGTATTGAGTTTCTTCAATTGGGAGCGTGACGCACCTCCAGAAACACTGCACGCATAGTCTAGCTTAGAACGAATCAGTGCTCGATATAGCTGAAGTAGGGTTTCATGATCCCCTCCTCATCGAGCACTAGAGACAACCTTCAAAATATCAAGCGCCTTTAGGCATCTGGCTCTAAGATAATTAATGTGAGATTTAAATGTAAGGTGCTTATCGAAGATCATCCCGAGGAATTTTGCCTCGGGCACAACCTTGATGGGGACCCATCTAAAAATACCTTGGGGTCTTCATGGGGGAAGTACTTCCGACAAAAGTGTACACAGTTAGTCTTCGACCTAGAGAACTTAAATCCGCTCTCCAGTGCCCAGGCATGGATTTTGTTAAGGCAAAGCTGCAGCTGTCTCTCAATAGTGTGTATACCTTTGCCTCGACAAGAGATACCAAGATCGTCCACAAAAAGGGACGCATTCATACTAGGAGATAAAACTCTGGCAAGGCTATTAATCTTAATGCTAAAGAGAGTAACTGATAAAATGCTGCCTTGAGGAACCCCTGATCTTGTTCAAAGTAGTCAGATAGGGTAGCCCCAACCCGAACTTGGAAGTGACGATGGTCTAAGAATTAACGAATAAAGTCAGGAAGCCGACCTCTAAGTCCAAATCCATGCGTATCTTTCACAATTCCATATTTCCAAGTAGTGTCATTTGCCTTTTCCAGATCAAAAAAGACAGATACGACATGGTCACGATTAACGATACCGCTCTTAATAAAGGATTCTAGACGAACAAGATGATCAACAGTACTGCGATTCTTTCGAAATCCACATTGAATGCCGCTTATCAACTCATTAGTCTCCAAAAACCAGACTAAGCGATCGTTAATCATTCTCTCCAGTGTATTGCATACACAACTGATTAAGGAGATAGGACGATAGTTATTTGGATCGGTAGAATCCTTTCCGGGCTTTGGGATGGGGACAATAATGGCGTTTTGCAATGAGGCAGGAAAATTCCCGGAAATCAAAATGGTATTAAAAATTCCAAGGAGCACTCTCAAAGAAGAGTCTGGAAGGTGTCGTAAAAGCTGATAGTGGATATCATCTGGCCCTGGAGTTGAGTCATGGGCCTTGCTAAGGGATGCGGATAGTTCATGTAGAGAAAATGTAGCATTGTAGGACTCTTCATTTGAGGATGTAAGATCAAGAGGACTTGCCTCGGTCCGTTCCTTGTTACGCTGGAACTAAGGCAAGTAATTATCTGAAGATGAGTGGTGCGCAAAAGAAGCGCCCAACCTATTGGCTATGTCAAGTTTCTCTGTCAAAGAATTATTCCCGTCTTTAAGATGATTGACAGTGACATTGGATCCCTTGCCTTTGATGCGTTGGATAATATTCCAGACTTTTGACATAGGGGTACGATGATTAATCTTAGAAACATAACGTTTCCAAGAGTCATGTTTGGACTGTTTGATAGTCCTACGGGCTTTAGCTCGAGTACGCCTAACATCGTCTAAATTACCGGGAGATGGTCTACATCGGTACACGCGCTCAGCACGTTTCCTGAAACGCCTGGCTCGTTTACAGTCCTCCGTGATCCACGGTTTCTTAATACGGGGAACCGCACATGATTTCGGGATACATTTGGAGGCTACATCGATTAGTTGATCCGAGAATAACTGGATAGGATCAACTGCATCAAGAAAAAGGTCGCTAGTTAGTGTTTCACCACACAGAACAGCAAAGCGGGGCCAGTCGGCTTTATCGTAATTAAAGCGTGGAAGGGAGGAAGATACCGGCTCCTCAAGGGTAAGTATGGTGGGGAAGTGGTCGCTTCCGCACAGATCATCATGGACGCTCCAGCTGAATTCCGACCTTAGCCCTGCATCAGCCAGAGCCAAATCAAGGACAGAGCCTTTTGCAGGATGAAGGGGTGAAAGAAGTAGTCGACGACGCAGTCTAACTATTTGCTGAAGACCACTTCTTTTTAACTTGCCAAGGCTGTGAAAAATGTTTTGACAACGATATGTGTGGAATATTGCCGATGGAGCTCTAAGGTCAAACAATTTATTTTATAAGTAACTCTCGATAGGACAGGAATACTATAGCTTTTGACGATATATATATAATATATAGCGCTAGCGCGCTAAGGGGCGACGGAGGCCCCTGAGGAATGTGTCCAACATTCGGGCACCAGCTTTAACAAGACTCACCGACACACGCTGTATTCGTCTGCACATTTCCAAATAAGGCGAGGAGGAAAACGATTCCAGTCTGAAGTCCTCGAGCTGCAAGCTTCATCTGCGACATTTGAGGTCAGCCAGGAAATAGTACCTATATAGATTAGATTTTAGCTCAGCATGAAAAAAGATCTACAACAGTTATATTTTGGGTTTTCGCAGACAAAGTGCCTCCAACAGTTACCTTTGGGAAATAATCGCGGAAATAGTCCATGGACCAAGGCCCAAAATTTCACATTTTGGTAACACCCAACGTGGTCAAATCTCCTTGCTATTTTTAACTTGAATTATGTCTTCAGTTCATGTTTCGACATGATAGCCCTCGCAGATGGCTAGCTTTGTATGGGTTATGCCCCCTGTAATAAATGTACCTGTTGTTCAGTGTGCTAATTAATGCATTGCAGTAACAGTCATAGAGCAACTGACAGAGGTAGTTGAACCCCCAATCAACTCAGGATCAGAATATTTACCTTCAGGAATACTTCCTTAACTAGTTTAAGCTATTCTTCTCAAACATGATTGCAGATTTTTTGATGAAAGTAGACATTTCAGCCCTCTCTGGGCTGGGAGAGGGGTGAGTTACAGGGGAGAAAAGGACAGCCTCAGCAATTTTCTTTGCAGCCAGAAAACGACGGAAGAGAACGTTATGTTTTGTAACATTAAAATGCATTCTATCGTGGTTGTGTTAAGAATTAACTGTTAACCTCAAGTTTAAATATCACTAGTAAATTCCAAATGACACAGATTAAGAGGTCTTTCCATGACCCCAAACACCAAAGGAAACTGCAAGACATTTGATTCTTTCAGAGGGACTTTACCACTCTCATTTGACTGTCAGCAGGTGCCATGGGTGTTTTACTAACATCTTGCTCCCTAATTTGATGTCTTAATGGCATGGTGGCTATAATTGCGGAAGTCATTGGTTCGTGGTAAGGTCAAGCTGTGTGGATAGAGGACAAAATTTTTCTTCTCATCCGAGAACCAAAGTAAAGTGATTCATCCGACTCATTCTGAAACATGATTGTTTGTGGACGTTTTTACCTTGATGTTAAATCTGTCAAGCACGGCATCTTTTCATTCCTTATAAGTAGGGGCTTTCACTAACCCCTACAGTCTGTGTCAGTTCCTTTCCCGCCCTACTTCTGGAAGAATGAAAGATTGATCATTGCTATTTCTGGAGAAAGACACCCACTTCCTCCAGAGTGCTTCTAATGCATGACTGCAGCATCGAGATCCGTCTTGTGTAGGCCAAAGATTCGTTGATCAAATTTTGGATTGCTGTTCTAAGTGTGCTGCCATGTGCATCTAGCTAGGCAAGCTGGGTAAGAGGCTTGTTTGTTTTCGTTCATTAGACAACAACTGCATCTGCACAATAATCCTGGCGTGCAGAATTTCATCTCTAAGAGCGAATATTTTGAGTTCTTTCTGGCACGTTTTGTGTGGAACGCTGTGAAAGTAGTTGGTGTATCCCTGTAATCT
Organism: Liolophura sinensis; assembly: GCF_032854445.1. NCBI lineage: Eukaryota > Metazoa > Mollusca > Polyplacophora > Chitonida > Chitonidae > Liolophura > Liolophura sinensis. The sequence goes on from NC_088306.1 coordinate 20,859,676, forward strand.
TCTGCATGTGATAGATACAGGTTAATCACAAGCAGCTTTAGATGGTACAGTCAAGTCTTTGTTGTGGTAAAATGCTACTGAACTAACAGTCTTGTTACATTTGTCCATGTTTCATATCCTGTTATCTGATGTGCGCCGCTCGTCGAAGAATGTTTCGCGAACTTAATCTTCTCGCGATATCAAGGATTCAGAGTCATCATTAAAACAATGAATGATGCCTCTCTGCTCCATTTGCATAGTTTGCATTTACGGCTCTATACAAGTATGTTTATGTATTTGAATGTAGTAGCTTAGCGGTCTGCATTTATCAAGTGGCTGGAGCCTCCATAGCTCAGTTGGTTGCGTGCTGGCGCAGCGTAATGACCCAGGAGCCTCTTACCAATGTGGTCGCTGTGAGTGCAAGTCCAGCTTATGTTGGCTCCCTCTCCGGCATTAGATGGGAAGGTTTCCCAGCAACTTTGCAGATTGTCGTGGGCTTCTCCCACACGTCACTGTTCACGATAGAAAAGGCCACTGAAGTATCCATTGTTTTAAAGGCAATTGACTAGCTTGCAAAAAGTTTTTAAAAAATGCATTTCGTCTGATATACACTTCATATTAGTGTTTTTTCTTCTTTTCTTTAGCTTCAAAGCAGATTATTAAACTCTTTGCGTATTACGGAATACTTTAGTCCTTAATCTTAGTGTTTGGTGGTACTTTCAATTACCATTATTTTTGATTGAAAGTTTAAAAATTTGATCAAAGACTTGCACCGACAATGTATTTTTCAGACACCCAGATCACAGGTGAGGGAATGACACCAACGTTTACTTCCCTAAGCTAACCTACCTGAACTCATCGAAATAATGGGTGTAAATAAGAGAAGCACACAGCTGGACATATAAACTGTTGATAAATTGCTATCAACCCAGCTGAAAACCTTGCAAATCTACATGTACCCGCAGGTGAGCTGAATATTCAGCTAATAGCGTACTAATAAAATGTGGACAAAATGTGGACTGCTGAATTTTCTTTGCTTCATAAACAATCCAAGCCACCCTTTTAAATTGGTCTTACTATATTATTAACTGGGAGTCGGTGATATATGACGTTTCTCTTGTTTTCTTGTTTTTTTTTTAAGGCGCAACGCCTTATAAGGTGATTTTTCATTCTATCAAAATGTGTGATAAATCTACCATTGTAGAAAGGCTATCATGTCTTAATTTACTTCTACTGACCCTATAAACATATTAGTACCAAGTATGTTTGACCACCGCAGCTGGTATCAATATCATGTCTGGCCCATGGACTAACTTACACTTGAGTTCAACGTAGACAAGGTTACATTTGGTTCATCATAGGCAAAGTGCCTTCTACGATTACATTTTGGTTCATCGTGGACAAATGCCTTCAGTTAAATTTTGGTTCAGCCCGTATGAAGCACCTACAACGAGCATTTTGGTACACCCTGGATAAAAGGCCTACAACGAGCATTTTGATACAGCCTGGATAAAGTACCTACAACAGAGCATTTTGGTACAGTCTGGATAAAGTACCTACAATAGAGCATTTTGAAACAGCTTGGATAAAGTACCTACAACAGAACATTTAGGAAGAGCCTGCATAAAGTACATACAACGAGCATTTTGGTACAGCCTGGATAAAGTACCTACAAAAGAACATTTAGGAACAACCTGGATAAAGTACCTACAACAGAGTGTTTTGGAACAGCCTGAATAAAGTACCTACAACAGAACATTTAGGAACAATCTGGATAAAGTACCTACAACGAACATTTTGGAATAGCCTAGAACAGAACATTTTGATACAGCCTGAATAAAGTACTTAGACCAGAGCTTTTTGGTACAGTCTGGATAAAGTACCGACAACATAATTATTTGGTTCAGTCTGTTCAAAGTATCTGCAACATTATAATTTTGTTCAGAAAGAAAAGAAAACGGCAACTCTCTTAAATACACAAGAATTTAAGATGTTTTAAGCAAATGACATTGATTTTTCACAAAATTCATTTAATTCATATCACATACCTTTCATGAAAATCAACATTGTGCATTTCAGTCATAGACTTTAAACGTTGTTGCTGTTTAAAAACTATTTTACCTATAATGCTGAAACTTTCAGGAAAGGTATCTAATAACATTTACATTTAGGCGCGTGAAATATCAAAGTCTAAAGTCAAAGTTTAAAACATTTTGCATAATTGCAAATTTAAGAGCGTTGCTTTTTTCCTGACCTACCCAGTGTAAGCTTCAGTGCATGCTAAAGTATTTGCGTCCACCACGAGCTCAGCCAGACAGACTGTGTTCGCGACGTAACGGGATGTTTAAAGTCGAGCATAAGCCAGGATCCTTTCTGTGACGCGTACATCACGAGCTGGATGAACTCATCGTCACTTAATTTTTCAGCCGGAGGTAGGCTTTTAATTGCACCAGAAATCATACGTTTATGAGCCGTATCACAAAAGCGTTCCTACAGAGTTTACACCGTAAAAAATACATTTATTTGTGATCATGCCCGCCAAAACGCAGAACATGTGCAGAGTCTGTTTTAAATATATAGACGACAAATGACGACATCTAGCCCAGCAAGCCAGTCACTGGGTTGTGAGTTCGAATCCACATGCAGTCCAATTGGTATTCGAATTCTCCTGCCGGCGTGGATACGACGAACCCTTTACCAACAGCGATAAATGGTTATACATATAAGCTGAAACTATTAATAATTATAATTATGGCTTAACCAGATATCTTAACTCGAGTTTTGTGTGTTTTATTCAACATATGTTGTCATTTATATATTTACTTGATTGGTGACCTAATCATCCCCGAGGTCTGGTGCTTTTGCACTGTTTTCATGTGTTTGTATCTTAAAAGTTATGACAATACAACATTTGAGTAATTTTAGATCAGTGACGCTTATTGCATTAACATCATCGCACTTTATTTTTACCCAGTTCAACTGTCACACTGTCGTGGCTGTGGTCTTTCATGTTTACTGATGTACTCAAGTTTCCACAGAGGTCAGATTCACGGGTAGAATAAACCATCGCCCTTTACCATGTAGGCTTACTTGATAAAACTCCTCACTTAAAGTTGCAGTCAAACTTTGAGAGTTGAAATTGAACCTCCTGTCTCATTGGTGAGAGGCCATTGGGATGCAGTGGGAACAACGCTTTGTAAAAGTCAGCCAGCGAAGACCTTTTCTGTAGCTCCATCTAGAGCCACCTTAACATCACATCGTGAAAATAATTAATCATCAGTTAATTATCAACCATTCTGTGATCTGCCGTCAAGGAGAAAAAGTTCTCCTAGGCACGCTAAGGGCCCGTGTTAACCTGTCCTTCAATTGCTCACGGGGTGCTGGTTCCATCCACATTTTCGCACCTTAACAATTTCGGTTGTTCTCTATCGCTTCGCGACAGTAGAACGTTTTACTGAATTGAATAACAATACAGGTAAATCGACCCAGGTACAGGTTAGTCTTCCAATGACATCTGTCAGCGCGTACCTTCATTCACATATTGCACTGCCACTCGAAATACACGTTGTTTAATCGCGTGACCTCAAGCGTGAAGTGCACACTTAAAGCGAATAATTTCACTGCTCACTTGGGCTCCTTCGTTTACAGCGCATGTGCCGCTCTATACTCTCTCCTTACAACCACCTTACTGCCACCATTAGACAAGATTGATCTTTGGAGTCTGTGAGGCGTACGTAAGCTCGTGTAGGCTAAGCCTCACCACTTGTGTCCTCGCGCGGGTCTATTTAATCAGCTTTCATCAATAAATTTTTTTCACGTTTTGGACATAGAATTATCTTGTACGTATTTAAGATAAAGAGAATGCATATGAGAATACATATATAATGCATATATAATGCATATGAGAATATATATATATATATGAATAATTAAAACAAGACGGATTCTTTGTCTTGCTTAACATTACTTCCTACCTCATCACCGTGACCCCACTTAACCTCGGCGTTGTTCAAGATTTTAAATGAACTGGAATTATTCACAAAAAATGTCAGAGTCAACCCTGAAGAGATGAAGGCCCATATATATATATATATATCAAACATCAAAAATCAAAAATTCAAACACAGCTACAATTAAAATGTTTTAATCTAGGAAGTTCAAAATTTGTACACCGATCCTTTACGGAAGAAGAATGTGTCAGCCACAACCTGAGCTCCCAGTGAACCTCCAGAATATTTCTCTGTACTAGTGAAAATTTTTTCAGTGTACCGTCCGTTTAAATGGAGTAACTCGATAATGTATCGCGCGCCTAGTTTTAAAGTGGATGACAAATATGTATTGATGAAGGCTTCGTCAGACATAACCCCTAAAATGTGTTCCACTAAGTACATGGAAACGGTCTGAGGCAAGTGTCCCGCATATTGCGTACAGTTCCTCTGATGTTGAGAACTGAACTGGTAATTATTTGTGAACCGTATCTTTTCTATTTACGTCGGCGACACTGCATATTTGTTTTTCTGTTCTGGCTGTATGCTGTTAGCGCGTTATGGCTCAGCATCCTGTGTTTGTCACGGATAATGGGAAGAGCTGCCAGATTCACATGTCTGGCTTCTAATGTAGTCCAGCAAACGAGGAGATATGAAACATTGGTTAGTACAAATGAACACCAGCGCTGGGTTACACTGGTCTTACTGGCTGTGTACTGCATACCGTTACTGACGGATGACCAGGTCGCGTTGTGGAACGCAAAGAGACATTTTACTCTCTGCGCAAAAGGTTTAAGAGAAAGGCCCAACCCATTAGGGTAATTCACCAATTTCGAGTGGACAACAAATGTTGGTGTTTAATGACGGTGTGAATATTCGGTTATAACGTTATCGCTGAACATACTATTAACCCGGGACCAGCTTAGCGCCTCCAACTCGGGCTCGGATCCCAACAAAGTTGTTTTGACAACTATCACCGTTGACAAGACCACACCAGGCTACTTGAACATCCGGACTGACTGCTCTGTAAAGCCATTTTTCACGCCCAAAGTATCATGTATCCTTTGATGCTCACCCAAGTCGAGTGGTTAAAGTGCACGTCTGTCAATCCCTAGCTCCCACGAGTTCTACCCTGTTCTTTGACGGGGCATTTGTGGATGCACCGTAACTCCCAATGGTCGTGTGACAATCACGGCTTCAGCCTAGGTGTCAAGTGTGACAATCATGGCTTCAGTCTAGGTGTCAAGTGTGACAATCACGGCTTCAGTCTAGGTGTCAAGTGCACTGGTCGTGAGACAATCACGGCTTAGGTCTAGGTTTCAAGTGCACTGGTCGTGTGACAATCACGGCTTAGGTCTAGGCGTCAAGTGCACTGGTCGTGTGACAATCACGGCTTCAATCTAGGTGTCAAGTGCACTGGTCGTGTGACAATCACCGATTCAATCTAAATGTCATGTGCACTGGTCGTGTGACACTCACGGCTTCAGTCTACGTGTCACGTGCACTGGTCGTATGACAATCTCGGCTTCAGTCTAGGTGTCAGGTGCACTGGTCGTGTGACAATCACGGCTTCAGTCTAGATATCAAGTTCACCGGTCGTGTGACGATCACGGCTTCAGCCTAAGTGTCAATTGCACTGGTCGTGTGACAATCACCAATTCAGTCTAGCTGTCAAGTGCACTGGTCGTGTGACAATCATCGATTCAGTCTAAGTGTCAAGAGCACTGGTCGTGTGACACTCACGGCTTCAGTCTAGGTGTCAAGTGCACTGGTCGTGTGACAATCACGGCTTCAGCCTAGGTGTCAAGTGCACTGGTCATGTGACAATCACTGCTTCAGTCTAGGTGTTATGTGCACTGGCCGTCTGACAATCACGGCTTCAGTCTAGGTGTCAAGTGCACCGGTCGTGTAACAATCACCGATTCAGTCGAGGTTTCAAGTGCACCGGTCGTGTGACAATCACCGCTTCAGTCTAAGTGTCAAGTGTGTCAATCACCGATTCAATCTAAATGTCATGTGCACTGGTCGTGTGACACTCACGGCTTCAGTCTACGTGTCACGTGCACTGGTCGTATGACAATCACCGCTTCAGTCTAAGTGTCAAGTGTGACAATCAAGGTTTCAGTCTAGGTGTCATGTGCACTGGTTGTGTGACAATCACGGCTTCAGTCTAAGTGTCACGTGCACTGGTCATGTGTAAATCACGGCTTCAGTCTAAGTGTCAAGTGTTACAATCACGGCTTCAGTCTAGGTGTCAAGTGTGACAATCAAGGTTTCAGTCTAGGTGTCATGTGTACTGGTCGTGTGACAATCACGGCTTCAGTCTGGGTGTCAAGTGCATTGGTCGTGTGACAGTCACGGCTTCAGTCTAGGTGTCACGTGCACTGGTCGTGTGTAAATCACGACTTCAGTCTAGGTGTCAAGTGCAATGGTCGTGTGACAATCACGGCTTCAGTCTAGGTGTCAAGTGCATTGGTCGTGTGACAATCACGGCTTCAGTCTAGGTGTCAAGTGCACTGGTCGTGTGTAAATCACGACTTCAGTCTAGGTGTCACGTGCACTGGTCATGTGTAAATCACGGCTTCAGTCTAAGTGTCAAGTGTGACAATCACGGCTTCCGTCTAGGTGTCAAGTGTGACAATCACGGCTTCAGTCTAGGTGTCAAGTGCACTGGTCGTGTGACAATCACCGATTCAGTCTAGCTGTCACGTGCACTGGTCGTGTGACAATCACGGCTTCAGTCTAGGTGTCAAGTGCACTGGTCGTGTGTAAATCACGACTTCAGTCTAGGTGTCACGTGCACTGGTCATGTGTAAATCACGGCTTCAGTCTAAGTGTCAAGTGTTACAATCACGGCTTCAGTCTAGGTGTCAAGTGTGACAATCAAGGTTTCAGTCTAGGTGTCATGTGTACTGGTCGTGTGACAATCACGGCTTCAGTCTGGGTGTCAAGTGCATTGGTCGTGTGACAGTCACGGCTTCAGTCTAGGTGTCACGTGCACTGGTCGTGTGTAAATCACGACTTCAGTCTAGGTGTCAAGTGCAATGGTCGTGTGACAATCACGGCTTCAGTCTAGGTGTCAAGTGCATTGGTCGTGTGACAATCACGGCTTCAGTCTAGGTGTCAAGTGCACTGGTCGTGTGTAAATCACGACTTCAGTCTAGGTGTCACGTGCACTGGTCATGTGTAAATCACGGCTTCAGTCTAAGTGTCAAGTGTGACAATCACGGCTTCCGTCTAGGTGTCAAGTGTGACAATCACGGCTTCAGTCTAGGTGTCAAGTGCACTGGTCGTGTGACAATCACCGATTCAGTCTAGCTGTCACGTGCACTGGTCGTGTGACAATCACGGCTTCAGTCTAGGTGTCAAGTGCACTGGTCGTGTGTAAATCACGACTTCAGTCTAGGTGTCACGTGCACTGGTCATGTGTAAATCACGGCTTCAGTCTAAGTGTCAAGTGTGACAATCACGGCTTCCGTCTAGGTGTCAAGTGTGACAATCACGGCTTCAGTCTAGGTGTCAAGTGCACTGGTCGTGTGACAATCACCGATTCAGTCTAGCTGTCACGTGCACTGGTCGTGTGACAATCACGGCTTCAGTCTAGGTGTCAAGTGCACTGGCCGTGTGTAAATCACGGCTTCAGTCTAGGTGTCAAGTCGAACATTCATATGCCTCTCACAAACTGTGAAGGGGAATTCCAAACGGGTATTCGTAAGGCCAGGGCTGTATATTCGTCGTGTTAAATTAGATCGCCACGTTGTCTATATGAACAGCTGCAATCAAAGCGCAGCTGAAATACATATTTGGATTATCGACAAATTATAAAGTAGTAAACAAATCAATAAATAAATACCAGCAATTTGTTCATTCGCCGAGCTGTTTCATTTAAACAGAAATATATTTAAAATAATAAGACGCTCGTGAAGCGGTGTGCAAAAGTCTAGCGTTCGTTGAAAACCGCTAGTTTTCTACCTATTTACCTGTATGTCACCTGTTGGAAAGTTCGTCGGTTACTTGCCAAATGTCGGTGGTTTCTCTCAGCAACTCCAATTACCTGCACACAATAACCTGACGCTCATTGTATAGAAGAGCAATTCTTGAGTATGACATAAAACAACAACCACACTCAAAAAATTAATCTGTTAATTTTAATTATGTTGTCTAATAATGCTAGAATATAATTTGTTATTACAACACAATATTCTGTTATAATCAACATAATATCCTGTTAGTCTAATAGAATCGTGATGTTGAACTAATAGAATAAATGTGTTATATTCAACAGAACAATCTGCTGCAATAATATTACAGAATACATTCTGGCATCACTCAGACAACAGACTCTCTGTGAGAAAGAGAAAATGGCTATTAAACTACAGACTGTACGTCTGTTACGGCTGTAAGTCTGTTACAACCCATGATTAGAGGCCTTTTAAAACAGTGAACCCGGCAAATTAAAATATGATGATACATGTACATGTAAATGAAAAAATCATAAAGCTCACAAAATGGCCATAAAGGCTTTACATGATTGGTTCAATTATGTGTTTTTCTTTGACACATTATATCAAGATTTTTCAAGAATTTATTGGCAGAAGAAACCGAAGAGCCCGGATTAAACCATGCATTACAAAAACTGCATTGTAAATTACATTCACAGAACTAAATGAAACCTACCCTTAACATATTAAGAACATCAAATATTTGCAGTCTAAATGTAAAATGTTGAGGCCATCTTAATCATCACTTTCAAATCGGCTCGTTTCTAGAAATCTTTGACGTTTTTAATGCGACTCTTTTGCAATTTAAGGCCCTGTCACATCTAGGAAATAAGTTTCAACATAAGTCAAAAATTCCGAAATTATTCTCAATTCAACTTAGATCTACACTGTGTATCAAGGGAGAAAACTGTCGATTGTACAAGAGCAAATGGTAAAAGACACGTCTTCAGGTTAGTTCTATGTCATATTTTTACAAACATATTGGCACATTTTATGTCGTCTTGTAATTCTTCTCTTGTGTTGAAATCAGCACTTTCCATGTTCAGGTTTGCATTCAGCGATCGTCTGTCTTGCGAACACGCTCTGTCATTTACAACATCATCTTCTGTTCAATTACTTACTAAATTCTGCGACTCCCACCAAAGGACTTTAAAATGTCAGTTGTAGTCTATTTATTTCCATGATGTTCAAGTTGTAGGATAACTTTAAACCAAAAGAAATGCAAAATTACGGGTGTGCTCGTGACCTGTCTGTGCTTCACTGTTTCAGACAGGAACAGGTCCTGAGTCCTATTTGTGTTTCGTGGATTCAGAGAGAATCTAAAAATTTCCACTTCATGACCTGTTCGTTTCACCACTTCAGACAGAATCAGGCCCTGTCTGCATCATTTCCTGTTTGTATCTCTTGACTTCAGAGAGAATTTGAACATTTCCAGTTGATGACCGTTTCTGTTTTTTCTCCGCCCCTTCAGACAGAAAGAAGTCTGGTCTAAACCATGTCCTGTTTGTGATTCGTAGCTCCAGACAGAATTTGAATATTTCCAATTCATGACCTGTTTGTGTTCCACCGCTTCAAAGAGACACAGGTCCTGTCTGCATCAGGTCCTGTTTGTGTTTCGTGGTTCAGACAAAATTCGACAATTTCCAGTCCCTGACCTGTTTGTTCTTCACCTCTTCCGTAAGAAACAGGTCTTGTCTAAATCGTGTCTTGTTTTGTGATTCTTGGCTTCAGGCAGAATTTGAACATTTCCAGTTAGAATCTTAATGTTCGTGCTTAACCGCTTCAGACAGAAAGAGGTCCTGACTACATCAAGTCCTGTTTTTACTTCATGCCTTCAGAGAGAATTTGATCATTTCCAGTTCATGTTAGACTTTCTAACTGACTGCCTGTTACAACTGACTTGTTCTCTTCGTCTCCCAAGCGCACATGTATAAGGCCATATTTTGCACTTAGCAGAATTTCATTGTTCTGTTGGTCTTTGGGTCGTAATTCCTGTCTCAGCTGAGTTCATTTTGTCTTCCAAATACTCATGCCAGGCAGGCCAAAGTGCATATCGCGCACATAACACAATGTCTCAAATAATGGCTACCGTAGTCGTTTCAGGTTTTAACAGTACAAGAACGCTTCACATCTACGTGGAATACGCGGCAGGTTTGTATATCGCTTTCCAGCCTTTCTTACTCCGATTTTAATAAGAAAATCCGGCGAGATTCAGACGCATATTCTTCCTGACGCCAAATATAGCTTATGTGTGTCATTTGCTTAGTTGTCGCCCTTTGGTAAACAGCACATTGAAAACAATGGGTGTGCCAAATGTCAAAGTTCATATCCCAAGGTTAGGCGTCAGAGGTGAATGCCTCTGGCCCGTGACGTCAATCCACACCTTGCCGTGTCCTGAGTTTGTGACCTGCCCCCTGGCGGTGACAATTAGACATATGTCGTCGATCTTCGGAAGAGAATCTAAGAGAACTTTTCCGCTCGCCGTCACAATGGTGATATAAACAGTAGGTTTCTTGTGAGTCACGGGGACGTCAACTCTCAAACATCCACCTGGTCGCAACATTTGAAACTCCATCTCGATTCTGTACCAATCTAGTTCTTTCCATTTCTCACTTCCCGTGGAGTTTTGGCGTTGAATTTTGGAGAAATCTTCGTCAAATGGTTTCCACGGGCACACAAACGGCTTGTCTCCATCGATTTTGACCCATACCTTTTCTTTATATGCGTTTGCGATCTGCGTTGAGCACTTGGCGCCCATCTTCTTTCAGCGAACTTGGTAAGTGTAGCCTTGGAATGCTTGATAAAGTAAAATTGCGGCTAAAATTTCTCATACTAGGTGAACTTCAGTAATCAACATCCATCACCTCGGTATTCGCAAAACTGTTCATGTTCTCTGGCTCTTGGCCTATTATCCTCTTCTCCAAAACTTGTCCCCGTTTTTCACCTATGTCTTCGTGTTGCAGCATGCCACACAAGTCATTATACTAAGCAAGGGGAATAATCCAAACTGAGGTGCGGCTGCGAATGCATTAAGCATTGCGAGCCTTTCACGCAATCAGGTTACCCTATCAGATCAAGTTAAGTATTCAACACGTCGCCTCCACGCTGTGAACTGAAGCTTTCATCACGTATTACACATTAATAATTAAACACAACGGGCCATATTCATTCTCACGCTGACTTTGTTCATATCCCTATATAGACGTATGTAGCCTAATGTATACAGGCTAATATTGTGATCTTCTTCAGACGTTAATATAACATTTTGATAAAGTGAAAATCCAGACCAGTTTTACAGGCTGTCAGCATTCCATTACACTCTAGAAATTACTCTGTTAAATTCACAGAATACTATATGTTGTTCCCACACACTGTTCTGTTACAAACGCCATCCCTGCTCTCTAAAAACGACTGGAAAATGACGCAGGTATAGGCTACTCAGACCTGTAAGATAATAACACCTACACTTGTGTGTTCTAGGGGTACAAAACAGTGTGTACTAGAGGTACAAAACAGCGAGTACTAGAGGCACAAAACAGTGTGTACTGCCAATACACATGTTTACACATGTACTCACCTTGTGTACCTCTGTTCTGCAATATTCAGTTTCATTAGTTATGAGTAGCTGCGGTACACTGTCGTTTATAGAGAGTGTGTCGGGATTCCAACACAATTCTTTTGTTGGTGTCAATGCCAAAAAAACGGAACATTTTTAACGCGAGATGGATTGGATCGTGTGAATTTGAAAATTAATTTGAATTCGGTGAGCAGTCTGCTTGTGCTGTAGACTGGAATGTTCAGCAGTAATTTTTCACTCTGACAGGCATAGCTTCTTCTGGTCTTGTGCTCAAAATGTTAATGCCACGAAAACCCACGAGGCGATGCTGATATTACGTGTTTGTGTGATATGTTTGAATGGTGTGTCCTACGCCGGACCGAAGAATATTGCACTTATACGACGACAAGCATCATGGTGGGAGGAACACATTCGAAAAATGCATGAACCAAGTTCCAATGCATTCAAATGAACACATTCGAAAAAATGTCCGGAAAAGTGTCCAAAACAAGCCATATCTTTACTGAAAATGGACGAAGCAGCCCTTCTCTCGAACTTGATCTGCACTACAAAAATCAATCTGTTAATTTTAAGAGAAGGTCTGTTGTATGAGTCACGCCAGAATGTATTCTGTTATCACAACATAATACTGTGTCATATTCAACATAATATTCTGTTAGTCTTACAGAATTAATAGAATAGATGTTCAATATTCAATAGAATAATCTGTTGAAACGGAAGAATACATTCTAGCATCACTCAGACAACAGACGTTCTGTTCATTAATTAACAGATTAATCTTTGAGTGTATAACTTCTCACGATGAATCTGTGTGCTCCCAGTTTAATTCATGTTGATGTTAACAAAACGTCGTAAATTTGTAGCCTCCCCGAAAGTACCACCCGGGAACCAATGATCTGACAATCCGTTAAATATATACAGTCCTGGAAAAAAGTTTGGAATATTGGTGAATTTCACACCATCTCCACGAAGAGCGTGGTTCGTTGCGTTCAGGTCAATAATCTGTCGATTGGTTTCACTTGGACTAGTCTCTATGATGCATTATCAATAGTTTCCTCAAACCAAAACATTTCTAAATGTTATAGGAGACGAGTTTTTCACGATATTCTGAAAGCGCCACAAACAAGTGCAGAAATTCAGTGAAACCCATGTATTTTATTACGAGCTGTAACTTTTATTCGATTGGAAATATGTCTACAATACTTGGTAAGTTAAATATGCAAAACACTAACAATACAGAAAATTAATTTAGTACTTGGTGTGCCCACCCCTCGCATTGTACAATGCGCGCACACGTCTTGGCATACTGGCAACTAAGGAAGTCAAAGTTTCTTCCGGTATATCTCTCCAGCAAGTGAGCACAGCACGAGTTAGTTCAGCCACGTTCGTGGGGCTTCATCCAGGTTATTCAACCCACGGGAAACTTCCGCCCACAAGTTCTCAATTGGGTTCATATCCGGTGAAATGGCTGGCCACTGCATGTGCTCAACACCCTCCTGTTCCAGAAAATTCCGTATCAGTTCGGTCCGGTGCGGCATGGCGTTGTCGTCCTGATACACAAAGTTTGCCCTGAATTGTTGCCGAGCAAATGGGAGCATTATCGTTTCCAGAATCCGTTGATATTGGTGCTGGTTCATGTGTCCATCCAAGACGTGCAGGTCGCATTTACCAGTGCTATGAAAAGCACCCCAGACGGTGACCCCACCGCCCCCGCCTTGGACTCTGGGCATGATGCAATCTTCGTTCAGAGCCTCGTGAGCCTGACGACGCACCATCACACGGCCATCTTCCCGGTAGACGACCAAACGAGACTCATCACTGAATATCACGTGTCGCCAGTGTCCCCACCTGCCAGTTCAGGTGTTCCGCGCCCAGGATAAGCGTGCCCTCGCGGTGTCGACGCTGTAGCAAAGGCTTCCTCTTAGGCCTCCTTACCAAATACCCAGCAGTCAACAGTCTGGATCGCACTAAGCGGGCTTGACACAGGAGTATTGGTAAATCTCATCCAGTCAGCGCGTATCTGGTTGGAACTCTTCGTACCGCCATTGTGGCAAAGTCCTCACCAGATACCGGTCCTCTCTCTCGGTGGTCTTTCGTGGCCGACCAGACCTCGGTCTAGGCGTCGGCACACCCGTCTGTCGGTGTCGCTTAAAGATTTTGGAGACAGCTCCCTGAGTGACACCAAGAGCTGCTGCAATGTCCTTCTGTTTTGCTCCAGCCAGGCTCATACCAACGATACGGTTGCAGACTGCAGCACTCAGTTGACGTCTCATGATCACAGCAGTATTGTTGGAAACACTCTGGAGCACTGGCATGCCTTAACCGAGCTTTTATAAGAGTTACAAGGTTAAATTATAATCATGCCCTGCGTACATGACTTTTTCACTGAGAAATGGATGGTCATGCTTTGTCCCAACTGTAATTTTGCTCAGGTGACACAAGCAATAATGGTGTGTATGAGCTGAAAGGGGACATAATCCACTACATTTTCCACCCAAACAAGAATGTGTGCATTCAATGTAAGGCGCACAAAAGTATGTTTCTGGTAAATGCTATCATCAGTGAAAACAATATTCCAAACTTTTTTCCAGGACTGTAGTTGTGCCTCTTATCACGTAATAATACTATGGTAACTATGACCGATATATGGTATGGATACTACAAGCGATTAACCAAGAAAGTTTATATATATATATATATATATATATATATATATATGATTCTCCACTGTGGGAATCCACACATGAGAGTGACTTACCTTTTGCTGGTTAATGCCTCCCACTTTTCACATATACCACGGCTGTTCGCTTTATGGGTGGAAAAAAACAGACTGCCCTCAGAAATCCACGGAACCTAAGAGATGTACATTAAAAATATGAATCTGTTAAATTTAACGGAAAGTCTGTTGTCTGAGTGATACTAGAATGTATTGTTATTATATTACAATATTGTATGAGTGAATGCCCAGGGTTCAGCGTCGTATGTAACAATTTTGCAGTCATACGACGATGAAGGAGTCCTAAGAGGGCATGTCACATACAATATTGTGTTATATTCAACACAATAAGAATCTTTATGTTGAATTAATAGAAAATGCGTTGTATTTAACTGAATAATCTGCTGTAATAACAGAATTTATTCTAGCATCACTCAGGTAAGATTTTCTCTTAAATTTAACAGATTTTTGAATGTACTGTAGTAAACTCTCTCATGTGTAACAGGTCAAACTCTTGGAGTGTATTCGAATCGCTGTACCTCTGTTGATCCCACACAAGAGCGAGGTATCGAATGGCAAAGTGTAATACGAGATCACCGTTCTCGAACAAGATTTTCACTCGCCATTTCTCCAGGCTTTGAACCGGTGCATCAGGAACGATACTGCAGAGCCCTGTGCGCTCGTTTTGCAATTAAAACGCATTGCATAGATTAGTATACGTGCATAATAACGCGGATTTATCTTCCACAAATTGTCGCAACAGTTATGTATTTGTGACCAATACATCACAAAAATCTGTCCAATTTTGGTGGTCAAGATTGTTTTTGAGAATATGACCTTGGATATTGTTTTATAGCTTGCTGGCGTGAACTGTGACTTGGGTATATGGATTACTTGTTAACGCATTATCGCCTGGGCTCTGCCCGGTTCCCTCTCACCATAACGCTGGCTGCCGTCGTATAAGTGAAATATTCTTGAGTACCGC
The DNA here is from genome assembly GCF_032854445.1 of Liolophura sinensis. Classification (NCBI taxonomy): domain Eukaryota; kingdom Metazoa; phylum Mollusca; class Polyplacophora; order Chitonida; family Chitonidae; genus Liolophura; species Liolophura sinensis. The sequence continues at coordinate 20,874,920 of NC_088306.1, forward strand.
GTAAAACACCAATCAAAGAAAAGTAAATAATTAAATAATTATTACCCCATTAAGCATATGGTTACCGGAAATAGCACACATGAAAATTCACGGTATCGACGCTGACCGGATAAAGTTCAAAGAACCAAGAAACAAACAGAATCAAAGATAACTTAAAATATTTATTGGATGTCCTTCGAGATGTGTGACAGGCGGAATTCATTTAAGCACTGGAAGATATGCGTGCTTTAAATTTAAATCTCCAAAAGATTTAATACCAGCGTTTTCACAGTGGAAGGAACGTGAAGACGCTGTAACTCAAAGAGAGAGAAAGAAAAAAAAAAAAAACAGAAGAGAGAGAGAAATTTAAAAAAAAATATGTCAAAATGTCCTTTGTCACAGTTTTGGAGATACCCAAGGAAAATGGAAGAAGACAAGATCCATCTTCACAAAACTTCCCACAAAACTATAACATACAAACCTACGGACACACTTTCAATATAATTCGATATATATATTTATATACTCATACTTAACAAGGGACAGAAAAAAGCCCGACATGAGGGCCACCTTTGTACAGACATTTTTCAAATAAAAATAATATTGGCAGTGCCATAATATATATCTATTTTCAACCAATTGTTTTGAGATTTGCATTGACCTTTTTCTTTGTGATTTCCATCAAAATCTGGAAACACAACTTGGTTTGTAGCCTACATTTATTAAATCGCGATCGTCCATAATCTAAAATGCTTTTGCATCTCCAAATGGTAAGAATATTTGACTTTAACTTCTTCTCACCAGTACAAAAATGTTGTCAAACTTGGATACATCTACGTATACAAGTTTATAAATAGTGTCAAAGATGGCCCCATGCTTTCTGCCACAGAAAACAAGCTTACAATTGTACAAGACTTTTCCATGTGCAATATACATATATACATAAGTTTGATGTCAAGCTATGAGCAGCTTTTTGAAATTCCACAAAAGCTGACACCTGCAACATAAAAGTGTTCTACAAAAGGAAAAAAAAAAATACATGTATTTATATAAAACATTTTCAATCAAATTCTCGCAACTTTCAAATTTCTGATTTGAAGAAAAATCAGCAATCTTAAAATTTACGTACAGAAAAAAAAACTGTAAGAGAAGAAAGTGAATTATATAAAATTAGTTTCTTAATTAGCCATTCTGACAAACTATTGATGCAGTCTGCCTCAGTTTACAGTAGTACAGGTTGCAGTTTTGGGTCAGCAGACAAACAGAGAATCAAAATTGCAAGAACACACTATTTCATCAGATTACACACATTTAATACAAGGCCACCAATCAAGTCAGGTCTATTACACAAACAAAGGTTAAACCACATCCCATGTGTTGCGAGAACTTGGAGACAGATTTGCTGAGTCAGCACAATGTATTAATGGTCATATCCCTAAACTAGGACTGTCCACATAACTGCCAACTAAAAAGGCTATGAGAACTAGTCTTTGTTTTCTGGAGATTTCAAAATACACATACAAAGTTTGCTGGAAAATGTACTGGCACTTCAGATTACATTTTCTAGGTATGGTATTCACCACAGCCTTGACTACTGTAAGATGAACAGATCTATAAGCGTTTTATTGACCAGCTTTTATAGGCACTTCAGACTGGAATAAAACTTCAGTTTTACCTGTAAGTTTACCTACTCCTCTTGTCAAAGCTTAGTATGGGGTATTTTAAACTGTAAACTGTCCAATACAGAAAAAATAACCTTGATGCATGAAGAGCCAAGCTATTATGGATCTCTGAAGTTATTTATACCTTCAATGCCAAGAGACTTCACACCATTATTTTATTTAGATCATGGTTGAAATCTGAGAAATTTCCGCGCATGGCAATTTTAGATCACAGAATCATTACTTACAAAGTTTTCTGCACCAAAGTTTGCATTGACAGGTGACCAAATGGAGAAGCATTAACACTGGGCTGACATAACTGTCAACACCATTAACAATATTGTGAAAAGATGGTATCCTTCCAGAAATGTCATTTTTTAATTTTACACAATCTACACATACAGTAAATTAAATTAGAGTCTATGATTTACCCTATGACTTAAAAGTGGCAATACATAACAGTTGTAAAAAAGCAAATCAAAAAACCTTTACTACCAACTGGGAGAATTAGTTTTGCCAGCATTAGTGGTTCACTTGTTTATACTGTATAGCCTATAGGTTCAATGTTGTACTTCTGCAGATTTAGAATATGACCGATTTCTCCCCCCTGCCCCTCTCCCCCACCATCTCACTTCCCATTATAAAATGGGACACCTTAATAATAATCATATCGGTCTACAGTGTCCTGTGAACAATACATTACCAATGAAGAATTCGTGAGATTTCCACTGCATTTAAACCAGAGGCAGTAACAACTACCTCAATTTCTAGATAATGCGGTTTTAAAAACAGAAACAAAACAAAAAATTAGAAAACACACGACATATTATCCATCATAACCCAACAGGGCATCAGAGCATGGATCCAACACAACGGACACATCTCCATCCTCGAAATTGTCTCTTGTTATTTGATGCCAAAGCACAGCGGTACATCTCCATCCTCGAAATTGCCCCTTGTTATTTGATGCCAAAGCACAATGGTACAGCCATATACAGAGTTGCAGTCAAATGTGAAACCAGTGCACAGTCGAATGCTTTAGTTTTCATGAGTCTGTCTTAATATTATTGATAATCCTCTAATCAGTCACTCGACCAGAACACATTTGTTCAGCCACTGCATTTTCTCGAAAAATCTCAGCAATGTTTTGAAATCTTGTTTTTTGACCGACACAAAAGTTGACTTCTGCTCTAGCCTGTCCCTGTGAAACTGCTCGGTGAACATCCCCCTTTGAGCAACATCCTGCAGCCAAATTCACCCTATACTGTCTGCATCAGGCTTTGCTAAGGAGTCACAAAACAAACATAAAAAAAAAAAAACACCTAAACACAACAAACTGGGTCCTTGACAATTTTGACACCATGACTCTGTGAAGTGTCCATAAAAAAAAATGTCCGAATCTGTCAAAACTGTCGAAATTTGCTTCACTTTCCGAGAGGGAAAACAGAATTTGACCAGTGCCCCCTGGTTATTTGATTGAAAGACCGGAGGTAGCTCTCAATAATAGGAAGCTTTGAAAGCTGGGTCCGAGGGGTTGGGCCATACCAAAAGTAAATGCTTCCGTTTCGGATCCTTGATTAATTTTGTCGTTCATGGTGCGCAGTGAAGCCAAGTCTGTTGTGTCGGATATCAGTGCACACAAGGGTACAACACACCACCAACTGCTTCACTCGAGAACTCCTATATGCCATGCCACTTCGCAGATCACATCAAAACTTGAAGCCTTCTCGAGGTATCTGGGAGTTGGGATCAAACTGGTAGCCCTCATTTGATGCTTGGGGCATCAGGTTAGGATCTTCGTCCGGCTGAATCAGGAATAAAAAAAAAGTGTCCTTTTTGTTTTAACCTCAGGCGATGGTTAGGTAACATGTGCAGTCTATTACAACATGATTTCTATTTCATGAATTTTTGCATTTCACTGATGTTTAACTCACAAATAGTTTGCATTTTATCTTTGTCTTTTATCCCCAACAAAGTTGGACATTGTGCATGCTATGGCATATTAAACAAATATTATCCAGACAGGTTATTTTTGAATTTCTGTGAAGTTCAGGGGTCAAAATGTTTCCACAAGAAAAACTTTGGTCATGCAATGTGATTTTAAAGGCATGAAATGTATTAAGATATTGTTTTCAGACATGGTAAAAGAGGACGAAAGTGGACTTAATACATCAGTCATTTATGTCTGAAATTATAAATATTTAGCATGATGCGAATTCATTTTTCTGTTGACCTGAGCTCAATTTGAGGTCAGCCCAAATTTTGATTTTCAGCTCTAAAAAAACGAGAAAAACGAAAAAATAGGTGCTCCTACCTGAACCATATTTTAGTCTTAAAAATCTTCTGACTCATATTTTCAAATTGCATTTTTACTGGTCACATTTGTTGAGGACTTAACAAACTAAATTTTTCACAAATTTCGTTATTCACAAATTAATATCAAGTGTGTTTGATTCTGGAAAACTGCTACCGTACTCTTGACACTACTTTACTCTGAATAAGCAAGCAAGCAGGATAACTGCTAAAGACAACTGTCGAGACTTCAGTGAATGTAATAACACAGGAGACTTACCTCATCCGAAAAGTAATGATCTATAATTTCGTATGCCAGTTTATAAATTTCTTCATTTTCATGATTTTGTAGATGTTCTATCTTGTCCAAACCTGAAATCAAACATTTATGCACTGGTTAGTAGGAGTATTTATTTACTTGATTGGAGTTTTACGCCGTACTCAAGAATATTTCACTCGTACGACGCCGGCCAGCATTATGGTAGGAGCAAACAGGGCAAAACCTGACGGGGAAACCCACGACCATCCACAGGCTGCTGGCAGACCTTCCCACCCATGGCTGGAGAGCGAGCCAGCACGAGATGAACTCACAGCGACCACATTAATGAGAGGCTCCTGGGTCGTTAAGCGGTGCTGGCACGCTACCAGAAGCCTCCTAGGAGTTAGGAGGAGTAAATTCCCGGGCTACAGCAGCATATACTCCTAACAACAGGCACCGTCCTCTGTGGCTTGTCGCTGCTGATGTAATATTTATTCCAAATTATAATGAAAGCTGTGAATAGTGATCAGTTCTTGTGGTGAAAAACAACAGCTCCCCATATGCAAAATACACAGAATATGCAAATTAGCATTCCCCTTCCATCCTAGAAAGCAAACCCTTGTAAACCTTTGCATGTAACTTATGCCTTATTATATACTGTAATTCAACATTTTCTTCTCATGTTTGCAATTTGTTGATTCCGAAGGCATCATTCTGCGTTGACTTACTTTCAGATGAAGGACTGAAAGTAAACCACCCCGCCCGAGTCATTATACTGATAGGGGTCAACCAATCGTACCACTATCCCCTTAATGCTGACCGACAAGCGAGGAAGCTACAACTTCCCCTTTTTTCAAAGGTTTTAGGTGTGACCCGACCCAGGATTGACACTGAATCTACCCCGCCCAAAGCGGATGCTCTACCAACAGTGCTATCGGGGGCGGGTAAAAAATTCTTGAACTACTGGGCCCAGGCTTTTCAAGGCTTGGATAAGTTCACCGTAAAGAGTAACATTGTCTTTTACCTCCACACTCCTCTATCATAGTGCATATGCCTTCTGTGTCTTCTCCTGCCATCTTCAGGATGTTGTTCAGGCCGTCCAACACCACATTGACTACCTGAGTGTCCTTCACACCAAGTAAGTTACAAAACGGTGCAATTACACCTTTTCCTACCACAAAGTTCACCTGGACCAAGGGAGAAAACAGAGTATGTATCTTTTTACCACAAGGTTTATTTGGACAAGGGGAGAGAACAGAGAGTGTAACATTTTACCACAAAGTTTACTTGGACGAGGGGAGATAACACAGTGTGCAACATTTTACCACAAGGTTTTCTTGGACAAGGGGAGAGAACAGAGTATGTATCATTTTACCACAAGGTTTACTTGGACAAGAGGAGAGAACAGAGTATGTATCGTTTTACCACAAGGTTTATTTGGACAAAGGGAGAGAACAGAGAGTGTAACATTTT